>NC_041349.1:27160670-27210670 GCF_004354835.1 Perca flavescens
GAGAATGAGAATTATATTGGACCGTATCCTGCACCAGCTCTATATGGTTATGATGCTATGAGTGACACCTCTAAGAAAAACGTTCATGGAGTGGCACGACACGGTCCCGCGACACACACCTTTGACTTTCAAAAGAGATGCACAGCTATTGTGTTAACGATGTAACGGTTTTGATTAAAGCATGCAAAATATACAGAGAGGCCTTCCACGAGTGCACAGGCCCTAGACCCGTTTGCACACGCTACATTGGCTTCCTCGTGTATGGGTGTATTTAAAACGCTGTTCCTTCCCAAAGACACTGTTGCTCTGACATAAGAAGGCGCCTACATTAGGCAAAACAAGACATGTTCTGATGTTTCAATACAGTGGCTTGAGTATGTTGCAGACAGAGAGGGCCTTGACATACAACATGCTCTGAACAGAGGTGAAAAGTCATTCGGGTCAGTTCTTTGTAGATGGCTATTGTGAAGACACGCACGCGTGTTATGAATTTAATGGCTGCTTCTTTCACGGCTGTGATAAGTGCTATGCGCCAGGTGAAGTCAATCCTCTCGCCAAAAACAAAAAAAAAAATACAGGGTGAGCTGCGCTCGGGAGTTCCATAACAGAGTGGCTGTTCTAAAAAATAAGCATCAGCTGAAAGTTGTGGTGATGTGGGAATGTGATTGGAGACAGGCTGTGGACACTAACCCTGACGTTAAGGAGTTCATGTTAACATATGAAAACCAGGGCGCCCTCAATCCACGAGAATCCCTCTTTGGAGGCCGCACAAATGCAATGAAGCTGTACCACAAGGTAGAAAATGATGAAAAGATCAGATACTATGATTTCACAAGTTTGTACCCAACTGTTCAGTCCAAAAGAGATTATCCAATAGGACACCCCAAATAATACACAAGGATTTTGATGACATAACGCATACTTTGGCATTGTGAAATGTACAGTAGCACCCCCAGAGGCCTGTATCACCCTGTGTTGCCCTACCACTGTAACGGTAAACTGATGTTCCCCTATGTGCTGCGTGTGCTGTTCAGATGAATCAAACAACACCTTGCACACATAGCGATCAAGAGCGGTTGTTGTCTGGCGTTTGGGTGACGTTTGAATTACAGAAAGCCGTAGAGAAAGGGTACAAGATTGTTTCCATTGCTGAAGTTTGGCATTTCCCAGAAAAACTGATCAGCTTTTTAAAGCCTATGTTAAAACATTTCTTAAACGTAAGCAGGAAGCTTCAGGATACCCTGGACATATCAAGACGGAAGACGAAAAACAAAAGTACATAGATGACTATTATGCACATGAAGGCATTCGTCTTGATCCGGCCAAGATATGTTTTAACAAAGCTGTCAGGTATACAAATAAACTGCTTCTGAATAGTCTTTGGGGAAAATTAAGCTGTCGCGAAATAATATGACTACTGCTGAGCTCATAACGGAACCATCCCGCTTCACACAGCTCATGTTCAGCGACACTTTTGATGTTCGCCAGTTCTCATTCATCTCACCAGAAGTAGCGATTGTCCAGTGGAGATACACAGATGGTGAAGCATCCAGAGTAAAAGATGTGAATGTTTTATAGGAGCCATGACCACCGCCTACGCTCGCATGGAGCTATATGATTTGTTGGATAAACTGCAGGAACGTATTTTATATGTGGATACTGACAGCATTTTGTTCACAAGCAGAGACGGCGAGTGGATCCCCCCTCTAGGGCCTTATCTTGGCGATTTAACGGATGAACTAAATAGCGCTCAAGTCTGTGGGGCTCCTAACGAAGATTATATAACGGAGTTTGTTTCCGGGGGTCCTAAATGCTATGCTTATAGGACTGCTCAAGGAAATACACAAGTTAAATGCAAAGGGTGTGACCCTTAATGCCTCAAATGCCAAAGTGGTTACATGAATCGTTAATTGGTCTTGTTCAATCCTTTGTGACCAACCAGCAGCATCCTAGCCGTCTGACCACAACAGCATTCACAATAAAGCGACAAAAACAGTTCCATCTCAAAAACGACACCTTGACAAGGAAAGTACAGGTTGTTTACAACAAACGACGTGTGCTCCAAGACTATACAACCGTCCCTTATGGCTACTAGGGATGTTTCAGGATTTGATGGTAGGCTTCAACACCCTTTTAGCCTCGTTATCAGTGGTCCTTCAATTGTGGAAAAACATATTTTGTCAAAGACATTATTGAAAACATGTCCTCTGTTATTTCACAAAAAATTGATAACATAGTATACATCTATTCATGCTGGCAACCAATATACGATCAATTGCTTAAAACGGTGAATATAAATTTTGTACAAGGTCTCCCGGAATCGTTCTGTGACGAGGCACTCTTGCCTACTACTAAGAATAATTTGCTCATTATAGACGATTTAATGAATCAAGCCTGTGATAATTTGGAAGTTCAAAAAGTTTTCACACAGTATGTCCATCACCGACGTCTTAGTTGTATATATTTAGTGCAGAATCTGTTTATTCAAGGTAAAGCTAGTCGTACAATCAGTTTGAACACCAACTATATGATTATTTTCAAAAATGCTAGAGATCAACATCAAATAAGCTTGCTGGCACGGCAAATGTTCCCCGGAAATTCTAAATATTTTTTAGAGGCTTTTAAAGGCGCCACTAGTTACACCTTTGGCTATCTATTGATAGATTATAAATCCACAACCCCGATATTTTAAGACTCAGAACAGCTCTGATATCCCCACAGCAGGTTGTATATGTTCCTAGAAAAAAGTGTAATAATGTCAAGCCGAATGGGAGGAATTTTACATTGTTAGACATGCTACATAAGGCGTCACCCAGAGCGAGAGGTGTCATTGTGAGCAACGCTAGTCCAGACTTTATCAATGCGCTTTGTGAAATAGCTTTGAACGTCCTAAGAGGCCACATACCACTGTCTAATAATCAGTACAAACTGTTAAAGAAGAAGAAGAAAGTTATTAGACTAATAGCTGATAAAAAAAGTTAAACATTTAAAAAAAAAAAAGACAATCAATCAAACAGGTGGGTTTCTACTCCCTCTCCTGGGTGCCGCTATCCCATTCATAGCAAGTCTTATCAACAGGAATTGAGATGGAACACACGCAGAAAATGTTTTTGGTTCCACAAAAAATCAATTAGTGGCATTACAACCTCCTCAAACAACGGACTCCTCAAATGTATCTCTCGACAGTCTGTACAAAGTGAATTGGACCGAGCCATGAGTGATATATTGAAACAGCCTGACATTGATGTATATGAAAAAGCTAAAAGATATTCCAGTATTCTACAGCGGTACTTAGTCATGATAAAACAGGGTGAAGCGAGAAAAGTGTGATTACATTATCAATACCTGAAGTTGATTCAAAGGATGATTCAAAAGATGAAGAAGAAAATATGTTAAAGACAGAAGTGTTGAAACATATGCCTATAAGAAATAAAAAGAAATGCAGAATACATATTGGCTTCATTATCCCGACACAATGACCAGTTATCTTGGACAAATCAAGGGAAATAGTTGTTGAAAATAAGAATGTGCCTGGAAGTCATCTGTATGATCTGCTGAAAAGTGTCACAACCCATAATAATGTTCCAGAACACTCTAGACCAAAAGGGTGGAACATATTTTTAAAAACGTTAGCTAGCTTAAATGTGCCACTCTCCGTAATCCCAAACACGAGGGTACGCTGTTCTATTGAGGCTTTTAAAACTGTTGCATCATCTGAAACTAATACACAAACGCCTATGATTGTTCCACGAACCCCTCGCACTCCTAGAGCAATAAGAATGGCCCCTGTATTTACACATGGTACACCATCTGCTTTTCTGAGCAACTAGTACTCCTAGAACATTTAGTATTACACCACCCATTGCTAAGACTCGCTGGTCTAGTTTTTAATCTTTTATATTTTCTATTACACTACTTTATTTTTTTTACTTTTAAACATATTTTTATTATTTTCTATTTTACTTTTTTTAAAAACCTATTTCTATTATTACACTACTTTATATTTTACTTTTTTTTTTTTTAAAAAACCTATTTCTATTATTACACTACTTTATATTTTTTTTTTTTTTAAAACCTATTTCTATTATTACACTACTTTATATTTTACTTTTTTAAAAACCTATTTCTATTATTAACTACTTTATATTTTACTTTTTTTAAAAACCTATTTCTATTATTACACTACTTTATATTTTACTTTTGTTTTTAAAAACCTATTTCTATTATTACACTACTTTATATTTTACTTTTTTAAAAACCTATTTCTATTATTACACTACTTTATATTTTACTTTTTTTTTTAAAAACCTATTTCTATTATTACACTACTTTATATTTTACTTTTTTTAAAAACCTATTTTTATTTTGTTTTTATTCTATTGAGAGGGGTGTTTTCTATTTGATGTGTTTTCATTCATTTTGTTTTTGTTTTTATTCTATTGAGGGTGTGTTTTCTATTTGAGGTGTGTTTTCTTTATTCAACTATATGAAAAGTCAGTGTTGTATGTAAACATGTGACATAAAATGAATGTGTTTTACATAAATTTTCTATTCATGTGTTTGGCTTTATTCGACTACATGAAAATGCTGTGTTGTATGTAAACAGGTGACATTAAATGAATGTTTTACATTAATTTTATCTGTTGAATGCATTTTTTTTTTCTGTATAATTTGTTTTAAAAAAAAAAAAAAAAAAAAAAAAAAAAAAATTAAGGCATTATAAGAATAGTATATTCCACATTCTTTATTTTTTGAAAAGAAACATCATTACACAATTTCTACCTATAGGTGGAACATGAACATTGTACACATTTAAATTTCTGATCGTGACACACAACGGGTGTATACTGCTAACAAAATGGCTGACCATTGTATCGTTGCATACAAGATTAGTGCCATACATGCTCAATACTTTTGTATAAGGAATCTTTTTCTGAATATGACATAAAAAGAAGACGCAGTGCTGGCCACATGTTGTAGAATAATTATTTTGCACTTGGATTGCTGAATGGTACATCTCCACACAGTTCTTTAAGAGGAAATTGCCAATTTCCTGCGGAAAAAAAGGTAGGTGGATGTCCAAAGCTATCAAAGAACAAACCATGCTTGTTCTCTGTAATGTAAATACCTAGCCAGTGTTCACCCGGCATATTACTGGGCTGTGTATTTACAACGAGCATGGCGGGTAATTTACAAACAACTGTTTTTGGGAGATGATCGCATGGTATTACTCCTAAGAAATTTGTGTCTCTATTCATTCTTTTTTCTAAGGACGCTGGTGAGTTCTATTGTATTCATCTTTAGTAGTGGTCCAATAGGACTTGCCGTCTGTTAGATATTTCGATTACAGAGTCAAAAACTGAATAGCAGATAAGGGTCACAGTCCTAGGAAGGGGATTTCTGAACCCGAACTTCCAAGCGAACGTTACCGTTCTTAATCAGTGAAACATTTCCTGAGCCCCCACCGTCAGGTTCCAAATTAAAACAAAATAGAGTATAACCAGCCCCAAAATCCTCTCGTGTTATGGCTAGTGACCTGTCTTTTAAATGGCGTCCTGTTGATTCAACCAGTTGATAATATTCCCGTACATATTGCCCTCTTTGAAAAAGGGGCTGAAAAGGACGGGCTGGGTGAGGCTGTCCATCGGCATAAAGGCTAATAAATTCTGTATTATAGTTTCCAAAATTAAGGGGTTATGGGCATACGACCCAGTGTATGCTTCATTATCTCGAAAGCTATGACTACAAATTTAGGAATCTGTCCTATGAATAGGTTTTCTTGGTTGCAAACACGTGTGCCTGTAGGTATTGAGAAGGTTTTTAGAGCTACTCTGTCAATAGCATATTTTGCATTAGTATGCTGTAGGGCCCTACTATGAGCTAGTCTAACAGTTGGTGCCACTGATATTTTCTTGACAAATAGACTAGCAGACATTATTTTCACAGCGAATTGGACATTTCAGGGGTCATTAGTGCAAAGTCATCTTTTGAGCGTATGAATTTCAGAGACATGTCCACACCATTTAACAACAATTTTTCTTGAAAAAACAAATCTGCGTGTACTGGTGCTATTAATTCAACAATACGGCTTTCGGATGTGTATTCACCCCTTTGTGTCAACCCCAAATTATCGCCTGTGATAGAGGTCTCATCCATTTTGCCCGCTGTGTCCTTACAAAATAGCCCTGTGCTAAATTGCGTAGCCAATGTGTCCTTTCCATAATTCAGAAGACATTCTATAACGGATCGATAAGGATACGTATTTGAAGACTGTGTGATCAGTCTATCACCCAACATTATATCTACTTGTGAAAAAAGACTGCATCCAGGATAGTTTATAAAACCTACATCGGCTCGTTAGCCAACAATGTGCCATCAGGGTTTGTAATCCTTACGTGCGTGTATACAAGTATGAATCGTTAAGGTCGAGATAATCCTCCCGCTAGCGAAATGAAAAATTCAATAGGACCTCCGTCCGTTAGAGCTGACATTGGTGGGATTTCTACAAATGTAGATTTTTCGATAGATGTTTGTGTGTACTGTACTGTAAACAGGTCCAATTCGGTCTTCACACACTCTTCGGACTGATTATGAATAAACGCCATGATTGATTCTGTAAAATTAAAATATGTCTTTTGTCAGGGACAGAGAGCGTCGTTTCGGAGCTCTGCGCCTACTGACAGATGCTTTCTTTTGAGAATTCTTCGTTTTTGGTGGTGTTTTTATGCTTTTTGTTCACAGTCCGGATCGCCCACATCCTGGCGGGCTTCTTTTTAATGCTTTTGCGTCTGTACACCATGAGCCCATTGCCCTGTTGTCTGGATGCCACGGCGTTCCTGACATTAGTCAACATCGCCAATAAAACCACTTGCTGCTGTTTTCAGATGGGGTTTGGCTATATTAAACCCCTTTTTAAAAGTGGAACAGCCATTGAAATAAATTTCTGAATATCCCCTAATCCATGCCCATATTGTGTGCTGGCACCTATGAAACCCGGCAACTCTCCACCAGCTTGATTCATGTAATAGTGCATATATCTTCCATCATCGGCTGTATACGCTTTCCTCATCATTTTAATGATGTTTCACAGGTCTAAAATGTAGTTTGACAATTACTTTTCCGTATGAGAAAGGGATGTGTTGGTTCTGATCGTCTCGTAGTTCTATCTGAATATCAGTAATAGTCGAGCGTGACAACGATGTGTAGTGAGGACTGTCGTAACTCAGAGTGGGCATACGTTTGCTCTCATCAGAGATATTTATACAACGGAGGGGGTACATGACTATCACCGACTAGCTGGTAGTCCACAATGTCACTATAAATAAATATATTATAACGACCCCCATGGATGTCGGCCGGGTGTGGAGCTGAACATTTTAAATGGGGGCCAATGTGTATTTCGAACACAGAGTCTGGTATGAACCCAAGAATTTCGGCCAGACGTCCCTAAAACACAATATTCCATCCGTCTCCTCCGTGAAAAGAATCTTATTAGTGATAGGGTTGTGGCTCATAGTTATGTGGGCTAGGGCTGTGTTAGCACATTTCATATTATATTCATTAACAATGCTGGCGATTGTATTATAAGAACCAACTGTTAGCCTTGTCTTGTTGTACATTTTCGTTTTCGTGTCGATGAAATCAATCTTGGCATCGTTCTCGGTGAAACTATTCCAGATCCTGGGGTATTGAATTTCAATAAGACCAACTTCATACGGTGTTTGTAATATGATCGGTTTAGCCAGTTTTGTTCTGAATTGCCAAATCTTATTATTTGGATAAACTAATTGTGAGGCATTACTAGGCAGCGTGACAAAAAATCCGTTCTTATTCATGGCTCCAACACCTTTCACTAACAAACCACAATGATTAATATTACAAGACTGACCCCTCTCTTTTATCTTGCATCAACTATGTCTTTTTCAGAGATCCATGAATTGAATTTCTCAGGCCATCCTAGCCATTTCACAAGTACAAGCTTTTACGGCCTATTTCCTTTCGAGCCAGCACTTTCTCAATTTTAAACACTTTGTTTTTGTCTACAATTACAGCCTGTAACTCTGCTTCGTAAAAGGTACCTGTCACAGGCTCCCCGCTATTGTCTTTCAGTATATAAACAGGAGGAGTTCTACCTATACGTTTTGATATTGTAAAAAACTCATCTGTAAAGGTCTGTTGGTAACCTTTACGAAAAATGCCTCTGTGCTTTGATATCCTAACGGTGTCCCCCATCTGAAATTTAAACAGCACCGTTCCATGTGGTTTCAGTTTGTACAGAGTGTTAAAGACAGTTTTCTCATTGTCTTTACATACGGAGGACGGAGCCATTTTTATTGACCTATGGTATGCAGCGTTGTAAGCAGCAACCATATCTTGTACTACCTCAATATAACGGGCGTGAGTTAACAGCCGTTAAATATCTCCACATTCTGGTTTTGAAAGTCCTATTGAAACGTTCAACCACACTTGATTTTATTTCATTCGATGTGGAAAAATGGTGAATTTTATACTGTGTCATCAATTTTGAAAAACCTTATTATAAAATTCTTTTCCAGCGTCTGTTTGGAGCTTCTGGGGTATCGTCCTTGTTCCAATATTTCCTTAAAGGCACTTGTCACAATAGGACCCGATTTGTTTTTTAAGACATATTACCCAGGCATATTTAGAAAACACATCAATACATGTCAATAAATAGTGCACATTATCGTTTTCCGATGAATATTCAGACATATCGACCAAATCAGCTTGGAATTGCTTGTCGATACCATTAACAATCACTCTGTTTCTTGGGAAGTGTTTCAATGCAGGAGCGTGCAGTGTATCGCATCCTGCCTCAGCAGAAACTTTTTAACCGTGGGGATAGTTGGAGACAAGCCAGTACATTCTTTGGCGGAATCACGGAGCCGCTGCACTCCTCCCAACCCTCCTGGGTGGGGACGGATCATAGTATATTTTGTGCATAACCTTCTCCATGATTCATTTAAAACACAAGTGAACACATTAGAGTTATGTAATTCTTTTTATTTTTTTACAAAACACACTCACACAGTCATATATAGGACAGTTATGAAGACAGTGAAACCCGTTCTATCATAGATAGCATATTGGCTAATACGGATACATTGCTTTTACTGATTATGAATATATTTAGTTTTTGCAAATCCTGCAAGACATCAGTATACTGTTTTTCTTGCACATACAAACTCACTGTATCTACAAGCATTGTATACATAGTAAGTAGGTGATAAACTTTCAGCATCTTAAAATTGCGTGTAATGTTGGCTATGGCGTCACAAAAAAATGTGTCCACTATACTCTCACGTGTCATTAACATTGATAATAACATCTGCAACAGATCCTCCCAAGGAGGGTATTATGTTGTCTTCTTACAATCACCATCAGTTTTCTAACCTACTCACAACTGTACGATCTACATCAGCACTCTTACATTGGTATTTTTCAACGTCGTTCACATTATTAGCAATGGCATTATCTAAAATACCAGATAAATGCGATCGTGATATCGCTCACTGATATGGTTATACATTACACCTAAACAATTCCCCATATTTTCACACTGTTAGTTTTTTTTCTTGCATATAAATCGCGCCAATAGTCCCCAATCTCTCTAATTTCGGCTATTTTGACAACGTCGTCCCCTATCATAGAGTCATACATAGCACTGATTTTAGTCGTAACATCTTCAGCCGTTTTCAACTCGTACAAAACTGTTTCGGATACTCCCCTGATTCTACCCTCATCAGCGGTGAGATGTTTCAAGGACAGAAAACGTTGCACTACACCAATGAATTTATCAGTAAGGAGTCTTTTCATAAGCTGTTCAAAGTGGACAGTGTAGAAGTGTTCTGGTAGCCCCTCTAAACAGGCATGCTGATTCTGGCTTGGATGATTGATCTGACAGCCCGAACAAAGCTCTTCAAATACTTGTAAAGAACAATGTTAAGAAGATGTAGAGACGCTGTTTTAACGCTATCTATAAACAAAGATGACACCACCCCATCCGTCTGATCAGGCGCCTCTGTGTCCGAACAATCAGCAACACCTCCCTGTTGTAATGTAGCATATGTTGAGGGGTTGTTTGATATGCACATGTCTGAGGGGAAGTGCCCCAAACAATAGAGATGGTGGCAGGGGAGGTGTAGGTGGGGATGGTAGGAAGTGTTCGGCGATAGAGGTGGCGATGATAGCGATGATGAAAGGGATTGAGGAGATCCGGATGCCTTTAGGGGTGCAAATAGCCCAGGGGTGTTAGGAGGCGTACCTGTGGGGGTCGAATGAAACCACTCCAGATCCTCTGGGAAGAAAAAAAAAAATAACACATTACAATCACAGTAGCAAAAAAAATAAATAAAAAATAAAATCATTTTAACTATTTTGGGCAAATAATTAGCACCTTAAAAATAGACCCACCATTTTGCTAGTCTTTGTGTCTGATGATTTTAGGTCTATAGAGGTTCCGTGGCAGGGGGTAGAGACTGTTGGTCAGTGTTCCCAAATATCAATCTTTTTCTTATGTTCTCATAAGAACTCCTTATTTTGTCTCTTCTGATGACATAGTCGATGGTATCAAACTGTTTCTTCAAAATCTCCCAGTCACACCATTGTATAAAGAACACATTTTTAAACCATTTGTTGTATTCATCGTTAGATACAGGATACGGTTTTAACTTCCATTCTTCATGACCACGGGCAGCAACTAACTTCTCCCTTTCACTGCACAAGCTAAGGAAAATAAAATCCTCTGTAGGTCTAGTGAAACGGTCTGCTTCCACACGATAGATACTGGAGCCATTGCGACTATCCCATTGAGACACATACACCAGCTCAGGTAAGCCCGGATTGTCAAGATCCGGACAGGCGACATCGAAAAAGGCCCCAGTCTTTCACAGAGATTGTACAGGCTGTTTTGGCATTGCTAGATAGTTCCACAGCAACACTAGTGTAAACAGCTAATGTCACGTATCCAGCATTGTAGCGAATTGAATAACTGTATCCGTTGACACCAACATATTCCAGATCAGATGTACATGACTCAGTCATGCTTGTAGGAAAAAGATCTCGAGCGGAATCGCTTCTTTCTGGGAGCCTGACTCAAACTGCCTGTTGTTCCAGTATTAGGCTCTTCGCATCCCCATAACTCTTCACGGTGGGCTAGGCTCAAACCAAATGTAGTGGCTCCTATTCTAGATGTCTCACCTTCTTCAACAAAAGATGATCCAGATTGTTGTCCAAATGCGTGGAAAGACATGGCTGAAAAACAATTCCTCTTTGCTTGCACCTAGAAGAATTAAAAAGTGAAACTCCAGCTGGCCTTTTGTTGTGGAAAAAACGTGGAAACAAGCTAGCTACCAGAACAGCTAAAAATGGTGGATAAAAAGTGAGCAGTCAGCCTTGAAACAAGGGATTTTTAAACACCACAAACCACACCCTGTAGGGCGTTTTACAACCCACCAATAGCAAACCCTTCTTAACAGCTAACCATTGGTCTATCAGACGTTTTAACACCTTTTTACAAAATGTAAATAATGCCTCACCCCACATAAACCATGACGCCAGCTATACATACGTCATCACATCCGCTAGATGCGTGCGCAGTTTCGACGACGGGATGCGCTCCCATATTCGCCGCTAGATGGCGATCGCGGTGTGACGACGTTCGACCCGCGACGTCATTACGTTCGCGGTATGCGCGCGCGCAACTTCGGACGATTAGATGCACTACCATATTCGGTCACTAGATGGCGCCCGCGAGTACCAGCAACGATTAGATGCAGTACCACATTCGGCCACTAGATGGCGACCGCGCAGTACCAACGGGCACCCGCGACGTTACATGCACGCTCATATGACCAGATTACAGGGTGGGTTTGCGCGTGCGTGTGATGACGTCACACATGCACGCGCGAACCCACCACCTTTATACTACTGGCATAACGTGTGCTTATTTGTGTACTAATAAAATTAATTAATAAATAGCATCCTTTTTGCATGGAGGTGTGGAAGGTCTGAAATAACTAAAAACTAAGTGATTAGGAGCGAGCTACTTCTTAGGATAATGTTTGGCTTTAGATCCGAGGTGAGAGTGTATTTGGAGTTACCGTAAAACACACACAGGATTCTGAGAGCATTTCAGTGCCTCAAACCTAGTGGCTCAGCTGTGGTGGCTCATCAGTGATGTCATGACTGGACAAGCAACATCTTGAACATAAAACATGCCCAGCGGTGCCGAATTAAAAGGTCAGTCATCCCTGGATATATGCTTCATTGGTTTCTTCTCTGAACTCAGGGTCATCTTACTCAGGTGTGTGTTTCTGCTGCTGTATGCCTGTGTGCCATCTTAATGCCCGTAGGGTTTTCTTTGTGTCAGTATGTTCAATAGTAGATGTGCTCAAAGTTCTTGTCTGTTAGTGACTGAAGGTGTATGTGTTTGTGTGTGAGTATGAGTAGACGTAAGGGAGTATTCACAGATCCTAGCCTGTGGGCAGAAAACATAATCTTTTCTTGTTTACAGGGAAGGGATGTCTCCGAGTGTAGGCTGCCTTTCGTAGAGCTGCTGCCCATTGGTATGTGAAGGCTTTATAATTGAATTAGCCCAGGCCTTATGGTCTAATGTTGGAGGCACGCTGAGTTCCAACGCGACACTGCTTTCTCATTTTTTTTTCTCGTTATTTGTGAAAGGAAGTCACAAAGAATTCCATGTAGAAGTGCATGCACTTGATTAAAGATAGAGCAGACATGGGATGATGTGTGCTTTTTGTGGTAGAAAATGCTGCACTTTATGCTGCAAAATTTAGATCACAATTCATCCTTCAGCGTGTGTGTGTGTGTCCGTGTGTGTGTGTCCGTGTGTGTGTGTCCGTGTGTGTGTGTCCGTGTGTGTGTGTCCGTGTGTGTGTGTCCGTCCGTCCGTCCCCTCAGTGCTGGATGTGTAAATCTGGAAATGTTTAACTGCTGTCGGACATGTCCATCAATCAGAGGTCTTGGGGCACTTAAGGAGCCTGAAAACTGGTGTGTTTTATCCATCAGAGAGTAGCTGTGTTTAACAAGTAAATATATTGTGGTGAAAGTACTATGCAATACAATTTTTTTTTTTTTTGCGCAATTGGCACCAATTCATTCCAGTATGTAGGCACCAATCAGTGTGCACCAAATCTCTCCCTCGATCCCTCTGTCACACTCATATCTATGCTTTTCCGGTTGCCCACAGGTGCTGGCTACAGCTGAAAATGCTGGGGCACAGTCATTTATTTCATTTGGCCTTTTGTCCGTTTAGCATAGCCACCTGAGGATTGAATAAAAAATATATGCAGATTTTCCATTACTCCGATATCAGCTAAACAGCACTTTGCCTCCCCTGATCAACTGTGTGTGCTGCATAACATCACTCTGAGATAATATACCCCAGCCTATCCATCTTATTCCCTTACAGTTCCATTCAGCTGCATTTTTTTTTTTTTCTCATAGGCATCTTCTTTGTGCTGCTGGATGTGTAAGGGAATCCGTGCATTTGCCATCTCTGCTTTTGTATTTCCTTATTGGCTGCTTTCACCAGCTGTCTTCTTTGCATTCCACCCATGTGGCAGATCACACAAAATACGCTTAAGACACATTTCTGCCTCACACAATGCGGCCGCAGTCATATGTTCACTTATAATGGCTATAATTGGTTTGGTACAGAGTGATTGGAAACGGTGGTACTGTGTAGAATGTCGGTGTGTATAATGAGGAGACTCAAGGTCGGGACTATTTCCGAGGCCGCTGTCAAGACACTGCTGTGGTTTGGGTTTAGTGCGCGGTACTGCGCACACACTTGCACACTGAGGATGCCGAGCATTTAAGGCCCTACGGCATAGCAGATAAATTCATGTGAAAGATGTCATTGTACATAATTTAGCAAGAAAAGGCTGCTTAGCTGTGTGAATATGATGTCTACGATTGTAATCAATTTAGAGTTCACTTGAATTGAATGGATCTGCATGTAGGCTAATCTAAGATGTGGATTGCAAATGATGGTGTGGTTTGTGAGCTATGTAACAGCCAGGCCTATTAAAACTTGATAGACTCCTTTACGGTAAAGTGTGTTTAAATGTGAATTTGGTAAATTAATGAACAACTTGCATGACCAAGGCTATTTCATTGAAAACCGTTTGAATCTTATTGGGGAAGTTTATATGATGGAGAAGGTTGAGTTACAAGGGAATTATGGAAATTATACTTCTTTTGCCTTTTTTGATTTTTCTTCATCAGACATCTTTACACATTTCAGACATATCTAGCAACACACTCCCACTCTGCCACTTCTTGGTTGTTGTGTTAAAGCAGTTTTACTTTATTCGCTTGAGCCCTCGGTACCATTTCAATGACAACAAATTAATTTAGCTGTGTTAACACATGCCGAGTTATGATGATTATGATGATTAGCTTGAGAAAAGAGAAGGGGGAAGAAGGCTAAAGGTAAGAGGAAGTAGACAAAAATGGAAAGAATTGGCAGGACAGGAGGTCGGACATAGTCTGGCGATCACCAGACCAAGCTCAATCTTTTAAGATTGAACATTAGTCTGGGGAGTCTGCTCTGTATTTTCTCTTCAAATGACTCTGTACGCTATTGGATAGTCCTTCAACCAATCAGACTGATCCGGGTGACGTAGTAGCGATGGCGCCATCAACGGTTTGCTGCCATGGAGTGCTGCGCTTCGGTGGCTAGCTTGTTGAATGTAAACAAAAAGCTGCTTGGTCGCTTCTCTATCGTTATCGTGTTAAACCCACCAATAGCGCGCCAGTTTGTGATTGGTTCCCACAAATTTGTAACTGAAGCAGGATAGATAAACGTACAAGTTTCCAGCCTGCGCTGCAGGGCGAAATCAAATCGCTGGCAGATGGAGCTTGGTTTACCCAGTCTAGGTCGACAGAGATAAAGAGTAAAGTGGAGCTTAAATTCTCTGTGGTAACTATGACTTCCACAAAAGCACTCTGTGTTAGCAAGTCCTGCAGGAGAGACAGGCAGAGAAAATTGCTATCATTTGATATTCAAATAATATTCAAATAAAAGGCTTGTGCTTCACAGTCCCTCTGGCTTTCTCTCAACAGCCGACCTCTCCATCCTTCGCTCTCCTCTACTTCCTCTGTTTTCTCTGACTGTCTGTTGTGGATCTCCTTCCCCACTGAGTGTGTTTTAACAATGTCTTATTTCAAGGCAAGTGGAGCTTAAGGGGCATTTCGACTCTCACGGGCAGCGCCTGTGTTTAATTGTGGTGCATCCAGCAGAGGGGACAAGAGACACTCTCTCCCGCTTTGTCTCCGTCTCTGTAACAAGTGTTTTTTTCATTGGTCTTTCTCTTTCCAGCTCAGCTCAATTATTGGATCTAAATACAACTGAATACATTCTTTTCCATTCGTATGACTGTGTGTAAAAGTGTGCGGGAGTGTTAATGAAGGAGCTTGGATGCCGTGTGGTCTTTATACAATGACTCAGTATAGTGTGTATGTGGCTAGGGTATTTTCTAATAACAAAAGATTAAATGCATAGCATTAATGTTCAAATAATGGGTCCAAGTAAACTAAACAAGCAGCTAGCACAGGCTGTCTTTCCCCTCTTTGGGTTGCGTAACCCACAGTTTGGCACTGTTCAGTTTGGCAAATGACTAATCTGTTTATATGACTTGCAGCGAGTCATTATGGCTGCCTGCCGCTTGGGCGACATGTTCCTCCCTGTGTGGCGTTCCCGGGGACATTCATCAAATGCCTAATGGCCAAAAACAGGGGCCAGGTCACATTCTCCTCGAGACTTGTGGTTTGGGCCAACATGTTAACATTTGCAGATGGAAAGAAGATGGAAGGCCAGTTAGAATCCAATAAGTCTGTATTTGTGTCCTTGGCATGCACCTTTTTACCAACAAATTTGCATATCGTTGTTGAGATGAGGAAACATTCCACAACATTTGTGCTTATTTTCATGTTTAGTTTTAATCAAAAGCATGGTGATGAAAGTTTTTTTTTGTTGTTGCAGAAAAGTTGATACTTTGGAAATTCAAGGTGTGGTACTCTGGGAAATGGCTGCAAGACAGATTCCATAAGTTGTGTAGAAGGTGAAAGGTATCATGTCCCTCTGAGCGAAACATCTCGATTAGGGCTGCAACTAATGATTATTTTAATAATCGATTAATCTGCCGATTATTTTTTCGATTAATCGATGAATCAGATAAAAAAAAACACAAAAGCATTAATTTACATCAACTCAATACATACATACTTGTTGTTTTAGTTAATAGTTGTGTAAAGGTAAGTAACCCAAATAGCAGATACAGATACACACAGACTGACACGCAGAGACACACACACACACACACACACACACACACACACACACACACACACACACACACACACTTATTCATTAAATTATTACCATCATTGTAGTAAGTGCAAGTTAAGTTCATTTATACACCACACACTAATATATTTGTCAACAATAACTGATATGGAACAAAGCACATAATATATACATGACAACAGATTGAAAAATTAATGGGCCAAAAAAGGCGAGTGAATAAAACCGTGTCTTTAGTCTTGCAAAGTATACCACCCCTGCTTTATTACTGTTATTACCGAGCTAACGCTAGCTTGTCATGCTAGTCAGCTGGATAACGAGTAAACAGCAGCACCAGAAGAGCTACTGGAGGGACGGTACGTTCCTCACTTCAGACCGGAACAGAAGTAGGATAGTGTAGTGACTTTACCCTGCTGTTGAACTCCCTTCCTCCTCATCAAGGACTCAACATGTTTACGTTTTAGGTGCTGACTCATCACCGTGGTGCGCCCCTGCCATGCCGTGTTGCTTTTGCTTCTCTTGCAATTAACACGTTTCTGATTTATTTAGTGTGAAATGCTAACACACCTTGGATGACTTGGGTCGTACTGATTTCTCTGCCTCCGCCGAGTGTTTCAGAACAACGTTACGGGTCTCTCCGGTCTCTCTCCGTATTTCCTCTACCCCCGCTCTGCGCTTTTTTTCTTTTCTTTCGCTCCGTGCTGTTCCACTCCGCGCTCAACTCAAATTTTTTTTTTTAATCTCCGCTACTGAGTGGCGTAATAGTTGCGCGACACAACGAATCGATAATGAAATTCGTTGCCAACTTTTTTAGTAATCAAATTTTATCGATTTGTTGTTGCAGCCCTAATCTCGATCATCTCTCAGCTGGTTTTCTTGGCAGTTCTCTGTTCATTCCTTGTGATATTACTGTTGTAATAGAATTACTGCAGTGTATTATGAGCACCAACCATGGTAAAGGCAGTTACACAATAGCTACTATCACCACATCTGCACAATGCTTGACGTAGAGCCTGAATATGAGTGGCAGTTGAATTTTAATCACCTCTCATCAGCAGTGATCATCTAGGTAAACGGTGCACAGGGATGGGATATTTAATCACCAGTCCCTTGTCCTCAATTAACTGACTATTGGAGAGGTGGAAGGGAATATTCCAATCGCTGAGTTGCTATAAAGGCGGCATGTTGACACATCATAGTTAAAACTTCCACCTTCCCAAGATCTAATAGGCAACATCTTGTTAGCAGTCCCTCAGTGGTTAGTCTAGATGGACTGATAGCTAAGATGTGAGCAAAGCGAGAGAGGGAAGAGAAGAAGAGTTGGCATGAGAGATCTATATTTGTATCACATTAATTGATATTTGCTTTTTTTCTCAGCGCACATGGGCCTGGTCTTCTTGTATATACAGCGTGTGTGTGGGTGTGCACTCGAGTTGCTTTTCCATCAGTGGCAAAAAAGGATGAATCAATATGGTCTGACTGCTGTGAGCAAGTGACTGCACTGCATCAGCATTTTCAAACTGGAAACAGTGGCACCACTCCCTAAAATCAATCAGTCAATGAATTGATCAATCAGTGGTGCTCCACTCAATCCATTTTGCTTAGGTAACCTTTGAATCAGTTCAATGAGCTGTGTGTGTGTGTGTGTGTGTGTGTGTGTGTGTGTGTGTGTGTGTGTGTGTGTCACTGCAGTAATTGAGGTAATGCAAGGCTAGTCAGAATGCATGACGATGTCACATGATTTACCAGAAAAATTATTTGGCGTACTTCAACCATTCAGAGTAATGTGATCTTTAATAATCCTGCTCTAGCATGACTGACGTGGACCATAGACTCTTATTTACAGAGGCAGTTGGACTCATCAGATGTAAGTCGATGAGCTATCTGGCTTGTTCTCCCCTGAAGACTTGTTTCTGGGGAGAAACACGGACTAAATCCTCACCCAGCAAGTCATAGCTTATTGATTAAAAGAAATGAGCTATGGGATATTTTCTAGTATTCTTCCCCCTCTTCAGCTGGCATTACCCTGGAATTCATTTGCTTGTTACCAGAGCCACAGAGGGAGGAATAAATGATTTTGATCCTATGTCAGGCAGAGAGGAGACATCTGTGGGGGGGGGCAGAAATGCCAGCAAAAGACAGGGAAATGTTAATGTAGTAAAGAAGGTGAGAAAGTAAACTTGAATATAAATATAAAGAAGAGGAGAGAGCATGAAAGGAAATAGGCAGGCTGGCGTACAGTGGCTGTCAGATTAGTACAGGGGGAGCGATGGTGAGATGAGATGGCTGAACTTTTCACTGCCTATGCCCTAGCTCCCTTTGGTAGCACTGTGGTCACTTTTTCAAAAGGCATTAGCTGTCACTCTGTGTGAACTTGGGCATCACCGCTCTCCCACTGTCTGTTCTCAGTGCCTGTCCCCTGTGATGCTGGCTAGCAGTTAGCTGGCAGCACAACAACAAAGGATGATGACAAGCACTATACAAGCTCAGTAACCTAGATGGCTTCCTGCTTCATGTCTGATCACCCTATTGAAATCCTCAGGTGAGCATTCCTCTCTCAGAGGATGATTGGATCATCATATCACTATTTTTCTATTGCTAATGTACAGTGCTGCTCAGTGCACTGAGCCAGCTTTTTACACACGGCTCAACAATAAGGCTTGCCCAATTGCAGGTAAAATGCCACGTCAGGCTAGCATTACAGTGCAAGTATTTCAGGTGTGTGTGTGTGTGTGTGTGTGTGTGTGACCCCGTTGGGTCTCCCTCCTCCCCACCGTTACTTTGCTGGGAGAAAAGATGACTGGCTTTTGAGCTTTTCTCTCCTTGCAGTGTACTGTTAGCTTACTGGTAGCCTGCAACTGCACTTTTTGCGACACCACGGTCACTGCCAGAGTTGGGACATGGTGGAGTAACAACAGAACTGGAAAAACCTCCTGCTTCCCTGAAGTCACTGTGCAGCACATGTTCAATGGTTTGGGGGTCCAATATTTCAGAAGCAGAATGGTCACTTAAACATTGGTTTAGGTACAGTTTGATTTTCTTATTTCCTGGAAATGTTATTCTGACAAAGCTGCAGACAAATACAAACGTGATGATGTAATTGCAGTGTGGCTGGTGGACTTGGATTGAAAAATTTATTTTTCTCGTATTAGATAAATATTGGACTATGAAAGCGTAGTTTGCAGCCAAAACCTTTTTAAAAAGACTGGGTGATATCCAGGCTCAGTACTGCTATTACATTGAGAAGCTTTTCAAACTACCTGGGTGGCAGCTTTACAGGTAGAGATGGCAGCCTGAATCTTGTGGCATAAATTAACGGTGCAGTTGATAATAGGGCTGACCAGAATGCTTTGAAGCCTCAAAGCTTCGACTGTTGCCATGGTAATCACCTTCCAAATCGGTATTTGAATGCTTCAATGTTGTTTTATTGTTTTACAAGCATTACCCCAAAAGTCACCCATGCAGTAAGGAATATAAATCAAACTGTATTCATTATATATCAACATTAGTTATTATTATTATTCTTCTCAGACGGACCACGCTATTTGTAGTGTGTGTGTGCCAGGGGGGTGTAGTGTAGGTTTGGCCCTGATGTGTGTGCAGAAAGCGACTGAAACAGATCAGAATGTCCCCCCATCAAAGCTTCCCATCGTACTGTAACCTAACCCCAGTCTTCTTAAATGTCAAAAATATAAACTAAACCTTTACAGTCTCAAAATGCAATAAACAGAAATGTTAAGGTTTTTTCATCATTTATTCAATACATAAATCATCAAACAATAATTAAATATATGTCAAAAGAGAAATGTATGGCCACAAGTAGATTTACAGTATTTCAGCAGTCAGTACCATACAGCAAGCACAGAATAGACGTTTTAAAGAGCAAACACTGCATGCGCATCACAACATTAAACCCTCAGAACACTGCAATGTAGCCTATTTGATATGTGAGCGGTCTGCCTTTTTCACCTCCCAGCTAATAGTAATAACATTATTCAACATAACATTATCGAACCTCTTTTTTTCACCTCTTTTTAACCTTGAAGCTTTGTGTTTGGGCTTTCTGTCTGTTTGGAAGGCCGACAGACTGAGCTGTTGTTGTCAAAGGCTTTGCTCTCAAATACCACTCTAAGGTTTCATTCAATCAGTCATTCTCCCTGTGTCTCAGCATGCTGTGTATCGATGTTGGTTTGGAGCCCCTCTCCCACAGTGAGCCGCTGAAGTTGATGTAGCCTTAGGTCAGAATAAGCAGCCATCCAGCTGTGGATTGATGGGCGAGAAAGACATGTGCACACAAACACACACACAAGCAATCTGCAGACCTGCTATTGAGCCAGTCATCTTATTGCTGACTCCAATGTAGTGCACTCATGTCAACATGGCTGTGGAACGCTACACAAGGTGCATTCAATCAAACTGACCAAAGCTGGGTTAAGAAAGTGTAACATCGCTTGAAATACTGTAAGTAATACTCTAAGTATCCTTTGTTGGCATGGCATGACCACTTGCTTATTAAGGAGTGACTTTTTTCCATTCGTGTATAATGATTGGAAGTAGTCATTAGCTGAAAGGGTCAGTTCACCCATATAATAAAAACATTTCCCCTCCTACCCAAACTTGTGTTTAGCCAAGTATCTGTCACTGAGTGATCCGTCTATTTTATTTTTTTTAAGATATTTTTTGGCATTTCTGCTTCAGTTTTGTGATTTTGACCAACTGCCCCTTGTACTTGTTGTAAAGATGAGGCTTTCCATTCAACAACAGCAACACTAAGCACTAAAAGCTGTGCTTTTCCATAGGTTGATAGTCGATGATTTGGCTTTGTTAATCCTTGCTGTAGAGAGCTCAAGCATAACTATGTCTAGAAAATACGCCAACCACTGTTTCGTACAAAGCGAGTGAGGGGGGAGCCAGCGTTGAGCTATCACTTTCTTGGTTGCAGTTGAGCCGGTTGCAGCAGAGCAAGAGTTCAGTAGGGTGACAGCCGCAGGAAAGAAACTTCCTCTGAACCTGCTGGTACGGGTGTGGAGAGACCTGAGACGCCTCCCGGACGGGAGTGGGGTGAACAGGCTGTGGTTGGGGGGAGAACAGTCTCTGATGATGCTGCGCGCCTAACGGTAGGTTTCCACACAGCGAAATTTCGCTTTGCTCTCATTGAGGTTGAATGGAGACAAAATTCGCCCTGATTGAGCGAGATGAGAGCGAATCGCTGAGGGGAGCGAAATAAAGTTGACGAAAGTTTAACTTTATTCAAATGAGGACCACTCGAGAACCAATCAGGTCCGCGTGTTTGAGTTTGGAGGCGGGAGTTACAAAAAAAGTCTGACCAAGATGGAGGAGGTTATCAGCGCCGTATCATGAAAATTTTGATGTAATTAAAATGTTTCTACACGAACATATGGTACTTCTATCAACACAAATTGTGTTTTATATGACACACAAACTTAGTTAGGGCACATACACTACTAAATAGATCACTGAATATGTTAGTTTAAACATTCGAAGTTTTCAGCTAGCCGACAGGCTAATCGCTAGCATGTTCGGACATTGGATTTCATTGTAGCCTAGCCAGGCAGCTATAGCTAGCCAGGCTACTTGTGCATTTGTTTGATTACATGTTTTGTTGGCGAACATTGACGCTTGTAGCAACACGGATTGTTGTTTATATGTCAGACGAACTTAAACAGGGCAAACACACACCACCAAATAGACCACTGTAGATAGTTTAAACACTCAAAATGATTCAGCTAGCCGACAGGTCACCCGCTAGCATGTTCGGACATTGCATTTCATTGTAAACCTAGCGAGGCAGCTAGGCTAAATAGCCAGGTTACCAGAGCATTTATGAGCTAACATTTTACCGATGGTTTGCTGCTGTGCATTTTTACCGCCCTGTCTTCCGACAGCCCGGGACATTTGAAAAAATGTTGCGGTCTTGCGTGTTGTTTTCGCGACCACGCCCCCGAGGCAAACTTTCGCTGGCCGAAAATCGCGAGGTGTTTCGCTGTGTGGAACCCTACCGTTACGCAAGCATCGCTTGCCCTTGATGGTCTCGATGGAGGGGAGTGAGGAACCGGTGATGCATTGGGCAGTTTTCACCACCCTCTGCAGTGCTTTCCGGTCATGGGCAGAGCAGTTGCCGTACCAAACTGTGACACAGTTGGCGAGGATGCTCTCGGTGGTGCACCAGGATCGGAGGAGACAGGTGGACTTTCTTGAGTCTCCTCAGAAAGAAGAGACGTAAGTGAGCCTTCTTGATCAGGGTAGAGGTGTCCAAGAGAGGTCCCAGAAACTTGAAGCTGGTGACACACTCCACCTCAGTCCCGTTGATGAGGATTGGGTGTGTGTGCCAGCTTTAGACTTCCTGAAGTCCACAATGAGCTCTTTGGTCTTACTGCTAATATGCCAAATCTAAAGAGAAACAGGACGTTACGAAGCTTCGTCCGTGCCGCCATAGGCAAGCATACACTTTTTTGGACACACACACGTGTAAAGGCAAGGTCTTGCAGTCTTAGACTTCCAGTGAGGTTTTGCTCTATTTTTCTCCATGGAACTGTAGATGAGGGGTCCATCCACACTCTGAGGGCCTGTAGCTGAAAGGCTCTGTGACATATTTTAAGGTTGGGGAGGGCCAGGCCTCCCGTGTTTGTGGTACGTTGCATAGTATTTTAGCCTAGGTTGTTTATTATTCCTAATATACTGCCGAATTAAGGTATCACATTTCTTCCAGAAATGTATTGGTGGGGGTAAGGGGATCATTGTACTTAAGAAATTCACACAAGGAACTATGTTCATTTTAACAACCGAAATCCTGGACCGTAGCGATGCCGGCAGCGCAGACCAATTGACCAGATCCCTTTTGAACACTACTTAATATAGTTTCATAGTTGTCCTGGACAACTCGCTGTAGGGATGTGTGTATGGTGATGCCCAAATATGTAATTTTGCTTTGGGTTGGTATTGTAACACTAATGGTTGATGCCACATGCCTGTTGTTCAATAAAAGAAGATTAGATTCATTCCAGTTAATTTTATAGCCAAATTCGTTGAAAATCTTAAGTATTTTAGGAACAGAGTCCTCAAGAGCAACAATGTACAACAAAATATTGTCTGCAAATAATGATATTGAGCTGCTACTGGATTTAATCTAGATATTACAGATTTTATTTTGCCTTATGGCCTAGGCTAACGGTTCAAGAGAGATTGCAAATATCATGGGGGAGAGCGGACATCCCTGTCTCCCTGTCTCCCCGCTTAATGGGAAACTGCTTGAGACTATGGCCGTGGGATTCGCGTGTAAACTACGCACCATGTCAATGAATTTGGCCCCCACACCAAGCCTCTCCACTACTTGCCACAAGTAGTTCCACTCTAGGCAGTCAAAAGCCTTTTCCTCGTCCACTGATAACACTGCTGCCGTTGTTGGAAGGTTTTTGGCTCCTCCTATTACATGAAATAGTCTGCGTACATTGTCTGCAGCATGACGCTTTGGTATAAAACCTGATTGGTCTGGGTGGATTAGCTTCTTGAAAAAGCACTCTAGGCGGAGAGCCAAGACTATGGAATAAAGATAATATCCGTCCCAAAAAGGCTGATGGGCCTTAAATTGGAGCAATCCTTAAGATCTTTGCCCGTTTTGGGCATGATAGAAATTAGTGTAGTGTTGGTTTGTTGGTGGAAAATACCCTTCTCTATGGCTGTGGTTAAAGCTTGTAAGATTATTTTTTTTTTACTGTTTTTAATGCTGATTTAAGTTCATCTAACGTTATAGGCTGACCCAGTTCTTCTGTCTCCTCTGGGTCAAGAAGAGGCAGATTTAGTTATTTTAGGAACTCCTGGCACTGTGTCAGATCTGAGTTGCAGGAGGACTCATGCAACTTTGAATAGAAGGATTGAAAAGTGTCCTATATCCTTAGGATTTGTTGAGATACCTCGGTCTGTGCGGATGCTGTTGATAGTAGCTTTGGATTTGCTTTGTTCTAATTGCAGAGCAAGCAATTTGCTTGGTTTACAGCAATTAAAATAATAATTTTGCCTTACTCTGTGCATTATGAATTCAGATCTCCTTCTTAACAGATCATTTAGCTCTGTTTGACTTGTGACCAGAATAGTATGTGTAGATTTAGAGAAACAAGTCTTAAGAGACTGCTCTAGAGATTTACGTTCTTCCATCTCTGCAATCTTTACCTCTCTCTTAACCTCTTCAAGTTGACCGCAAAGGAAGATGTGAAATCTCTAATAAATCCTTTAGTTGCATGCCAGGTAAGTGCAGGGTCAGAAACTGAGTCGGTGTTGATTGATATAAACTCATTCTGGCTCTAAATTCTACATCAAAGGCTGTGTTCTGGAGAAGGGAGTTATTAAATCGCCACCTAACGTATCACAACAGAATGTCGTTATCAGCGCATCATGACCATACAGAATTGGTGGTTCTATTGCAATCGTGTGGAACATTGCCTTAAGTTCACTGGAGCACAAAATATAATCAATGCGGGAGTGGGTGAGGTGACGTGTGGAAAAGAAGGTATAATCCTTGCTAGTAGGGTTGTGCATCCTTCATATATCAGTAAGATGGTGAGATTCCACAACTGCTTTAAACATGTCTGATATGTGTTTTTGGGCTTTGGTGTGGTTGACCCCTGATCTATCCTGATTTTAAATCTAGTACTGCATTCATGTCTCCCACTATAATTAGTGAATATTCATTGAGAGAAAGCAATTCATTGGTTAGGCACGGGAAAAAGCTTTCATCATATGTAGATGGTACATATACCGAAACAAAGGCTTTTTTCCTACTCCTTATTGTGGTACATAAACTTAGCACAAAAAGTAAGGACATTTGTGTTTGGTAGATTATTTCTCTGTGGTAACATTGCTTTTTGGCAATACATCTTATACCGTTGGAAAGCCTGTTTAGTTCCCTTTCAACTGGTGCCCCATTTGTAAGGAACATGCATTTGTGGGATGAGCAGCAGCACGGAGTATGTGGGTTGCGCCAATGAAAAATTTGCCAAATCTTCTCTGCCATTGCCAAACAGGTTATTTTGCTGTTGCTATTGACACTTTAGAGATGAGATTCTGCAACCAGTGGCAATCCCATATCTCCACAGTCTGGGACCAAACTCTATCCTCCAAGATGACAATGCTCGCCCCCACAGGGCGGGGTTTATCAGAGACTACCTCCAGAATGTGGGAGTGGAGAGGATGGAATGGCCTGCCAGCAGTCCTGACCTCAACCCCATTAAACACTTGTGGGATCAGCTTGGGTGTGCTGTTCGTGCCAGAGTGACCAACACAACCACATTGGCAGACTTGCGACAAATGCTGGTTGAAGAATGGGATGCCATCCCACAGCAGTGTGTGACCAGGCTGGTGACCAGCCTGAGGAGGAGGTGCCAGGCTGTTGTGGCTGTTTATGGTTCTTCCACATGCTACTGAGGCTCCTATTTGTGAAATGAATAAATTGTTAAATTGCCAATATGTCTGGTTTCTTCAAACTTCAATCATCCAATCCACCAAACACTAAACGAGTCAATGGCAGAATAAGCTGTTTGGCATTGGCAGAGAAGATTTGGCAAATTTTTCATGGGTGCAACCCACAAATGCACAAATGTATGCTTACAAATGAGGCACCCTTTTGAAAGGGAACTAAACAGGCTTTCCAACAGTTTAAGATGTATTGCTTTGCCAAAAAGCATTGTTACCACAGAGAAATAATCTACCAAACACAAATGTCCTTACTTTTTGTGATACATTTATATAAGATATTTTGCCTGATAGGTCTTTACTATTTTTGTCTATGGTGAGTGCGCATTTCCGCAACAGCAACACAATGGAGCCCTTGGTTTTGGTGTCGTCACTAGATGAGGCAGCAACCTTGAAGTATTTAATTTGTAGACGATTTACATCTCTTTTACGTAAATGTGACTCTTGTATAAGCGCCACATCTGTGTTCTTCCTCCTTAAATAGTCGAGGAATTTAGCTCATTTGATCGGTCCGTTTAGCCCCCTAATGTTAACTGAAAGGACTGAAAGTTCAGCCATCTTCAAAATGTACATGTGTACATTTAGATTGAAGCAAAGTGTGGATAAAACATAAAATAAATCCCCTAACCCTCTGAGACCGCAGACCTCCTCCCCTGTCTGTAAGATAAGTGGCTGCATCAAACACAGCTCGCGCACAACTCCAGCTTAAGGAATAGACCTTGTTTTTCAATTAAAACACAGAGCTTTAGTCCTGGGCAGCCATTGTGGTCGTCGGTCACGTGATCCTCCTAGGATGAATATTTTGATGGCACAGTATAGCCAACTGATACGTTACTTTGACTCTATTAACCAAGTGCATGTGCATACACACATGCATGAGCTTCAGCCTGCACAAAAGCCGCATCAATAACTCAGAGTGTAATGGATCCACCTCAGGTTTCTCCCATTGCACACAACTACCTGAGCAGTGGCAGGGCTGAGGGGGGGTAGAGCCAAAAAGGGAGAGTGAAAGCTGAAGGAGAAAAGACAGATAAGAACTTGTAAGTACTCTTCTTTCTATTATCCAGCTAAAGCAGCCATTTTGTATGTACTCTATTGGGGCAAGACAGTGTTATGTTTCACCCTGCAGAGTGTGTGTGTGTGGGTGGCACAGGATGTGACGGCGTGGAGCATGATGGCTGGGTTCAGTAAAAACTAGTCAAACTAAGGTTTATGAACTATTTATTGAAAACAATGACTAGGCTACATAACATTAACAGATAATTTCGAAATAAGTAATTATTTACATATTAAACATATCAGACTAAAACATGATACAGATGAAGTGTAGCCATGATGTGCTTTGTCAATTAAATCTGGTTGGTTTGTCAAATGTTATGGCTCAGCAGATAAAATACCTGATTACCCAGAGCCCAATTAGGCTAATATATGTAACCTAACCGTAATACTATGATCCATACTAGTGCGAATTTGAACAAATTCCGAAAGTTGAATATAATTTGAATATTAAAAAAGTCAATACTATTTGAATGCGGAAATTAATATTCAAATGTGATTTTGTTTTTATAAATAGGTTGGCTAACGTTAGCTTCGGTGAAGTGCTGCAAATGCGGAAGTGCCTTAAACCTGCATTCTATCTGAATTCCAGCAGGGAGCGACACGTGCGGTTGCAAAAGGAGGTCGGTTTCTGTAGAAGTCTATGAGAAAGTGACCCACTTTTCACTTGATTTCTTACCTCGGTAAACATTTTCATAATGAGTTTATGGTCTCAATCGCTAGTTTTAAGTCTTCTGCAACACAGAATGATGTTCATTTTTGGAATTATGTTCTCGTTAATTTTAAAATAGGCAATAAAGCAGGGGGTGTTTTAGGGCGTGGCTATGATGTGATTGCCAGTGAAAGTGTGTAATGTAATGTGGCTCCTCCCTCACTCCTCCCTCTCGTCTAAAATCGTCACACAACCAGGATGGCTGCGCCCATAACTGCAAACTCAACGACGGATAGCAGATCTCCACAAACCAATGGGTGACGTCACACATGCGCTGTCCATTAATAGACAGTCTATGGTCACGCCTGATGAACTATAAGTTGCGAGAGTGAGAAACACAAGGCATTGTGAGCTAACTTTACGTTAGTACAGGGGGGGAGTGACAGGCTGCGGCTGGAAAAATGGATCAGAAGATGTACGGGAAATAGTTTTAACATGACTTTGAAATCGACATCCACAGAGCCAAAATGCTTATGTTATCAATAGTTAGCTCGTTCTGGTTTCCTAACTGCGACGCAGGTTGTAGGAGCTTAGCTGGGAGCTTCATGGCGAAAGCTAAAGATTGTTAGCTGCCCTACAGCTGTCAAAGTTAGCTTCAACTTCATATATTACCTTCTAACCGCTGTATTCTCAGTAACCTGACAATCTGGAAGAAACAGGTTGCTTTTAAATCACTAAAATAGTAGTGACAGCACCGTTTGGCTTAGTTATTAATGACGTTAGCATCGTGGCTAACACTATGTTACTTAGTTTGACAAATTGTTTTGGCTGTGCTTTCTAACATGATGTCATTGTGCTAACCAAATGTTGTTAGCCTTTACAATACACTTGTTAGAACATTTTTCATTACAGAGTTCTCTGTTGATTTGTATTTGTCGCTGTGTGCGTGTTGGAAAATAATGTTAACAGAGAGTGGCGATCCTCTTCAAGGCCAGTCTGATGTTGGAAGTTCCTCTACTGGGCAGAACGTGTAACAACAACCACATGCTTATAGTGGCATTGACAATGCATAAGCCTGAGTAGTTTGTAGATATTTATAACAGGCTGCACGTGAGCATTAAATATTCAAATATTATTTCCATCCATCCATCTTCGTCCGCTTATCCGGTGTCGGGTCGCGGGGGGAGCAGCTCCAGCAGGGGACCCCAAACTTCCCTTTCCCGAGCAACATTAACCAGCTCCGACTGGGGATCGGCGTTCCCAGGCCAGGTTGGAGATATAATCCCTCCACCTAGTCCTGGGTCTTCCCCGAGGCCTCCTCCCAGCTGGACGTGCCTGGAACACCTCCCTAGGGAGGCGGCCAGGGGGCATCCTTACCAGATGCCCGAACCACCTCAACTGGCTCCTTTCGACGCAAAGGAGCAGCGGCTCTACTCCGAGCTCCTCACGGATGACTGAGCTTCTCACCCTATCTCTAAGGGAGACGCCAGCCACCCTCCTGAGGAAACCCATTTCGCCGCTTGTACCCTGGATCTCGCTTCTTTCGGTCATGACCCAGCCTTCATGACCATAGGTGAGGGTAGGAACGAAAACTGACCGGTAGATCGAGAGCTTTGCCTTCTGGCTCAGCTCTCTTTTCGTCCACAACGGTGCGATAGATTGAATGCAATACCGCACCCGCTGCGCCCGATTCTCCGACCAATCTCCCGCTCCATTGTCCCCTCACTCGCGAACACAACCCCAAGGTACTTGAACTCCTTCACTTGGGGTAAGGACTCATTCCCTACCTGGAGAAGGCATTCCATCGGTTTCCTGCTGAGAACCATGGCCTCAGATTTAGAGGTGCTGATCCTCATCCCAACCGCTTCACACTCGGTTGCGAACCGATCCAGTGAGTGCTGAAGGTCGCAGGCCGATGATGCCATCAGGACCACATCATCTGCAAAGAGCAGCGATGAGATCCCCAGCCCACCAAACTGCAACCCCTCCCCACCCCGACTACGCCTCGATATCCTGTCCATAAATATTACAAACAGGATTGGTGACAAAGCGCAGCCCTGGCGGAGGCCAACCCTCACCTGAAACGAGTTCGACTTACTACCGAGAACCCGGACACAGCTCTCACTTTGGTCATACAGAGATTGGATGGCTCTGAGTAGAGACCCCCTCACCCCATACTCCCGCAGCACCTCCCACAGTATCTCCCGGGGAACCCGGTCATACGCCTTCTCCAAATCCACAAAACACATGTAGACCGGTTGGGCATACTCCCAGGCTCCCTCCAGGATCCTTGCGAGAGTGAAGAGCTGGTCCGTTGTTCCACGACCAGGACGGAATCCGCATTGTTCCTCCTCAACCCAAGGTTCGACTATCGGCCGAACCCTCCTTTCCAGCACCTTGGAGTAGACTTTACCAGGGAGGCTGAGAAGTGTGATACCCCTATAATTGGCACACACCCTCTGGTCCCCCTTTTTAAAAAGGGGAACCACCACCCCAGTCTGCCACTCCTTTGGCACCGTCCCAGACTTCCACGCAATGTTGAAAAGGCGTGTCAACCAGGACAACCCCTCCACACCCAGAGCCTTGAGCATTTCTGGACGGATCTCATCAATCCCGGGGCTTTGCCACTGTGTAGTTGTTTGACTACATCAGTGACTTCCGCCTGGGAAATCGACGACAAACCCCCATTATCCTCCAGCTCTGCCTCTAAGATAGAGGGGTATTAGTCGGATTCAGGAGTTCCTCAAAGTGCTCCTTCCACCGCCCTATTACCTCCTCAGTTGAGGTCAACAGTGTCCCATCCTTACTGTACACAGCTTGGATGGTTCCCCGCTTCCCCCTCCTGAGGTGGTGAACAGTTTTCCAGAAGCACTTTGGTGCTGACCGAAAGTCCTTCTCCATGTCTTCTCCAAACTTCTCCCACACCCGCTGCTTTGCCTCTTTCACGGCAGAGGCTGCAGCCCTTCGGGCCCTTCGGTACCCTGCAACTGCCTCCGGAGTCCTCCGGGATAACATATCCCGGAAAGACTCCTTCTTCAGTCGGACGGCTTCCCTGACCACCGGTGTCCACCACGGTGTTCGTGGGTTACCGCCCCTTGAGGCACCTAAGACCACAGCTCCTCGCCGCAGCTTCAGCAATGGAAACTTTGAACATTGTCCACTCGGGTTCAATGCCCCCAGCCTCCACAGGGATGCACGAAAAGCTCCGCCGGAGGTGTGAGTTGAAAGTCTGTTGGACAAATAAAATATTATTTGAATATGTAAAAAAAATAACAAATGGAACTCAAATGGTATTATAGAGGAAGACTGACAGCTCTAATCCCTACAGACAGTTAAATGTTATTAACTCTCCTAATTCTTGTTAAATCATTTAAGACTAAAGCTATAAAGTTTTTTGTTTTTGTTTTAATCTGTGTTTTGGGGATGGAAAACACACTGTTTTGTAGGCTGCTATACGTGTCCTTGTTGCATTCATTAAGATCTCATCTGAAGATTTCTAAACAACTGAGTTGTAGTTTAAAACTTTTACAGCCAACTTAATAAAATCTCGGGTTTTATTCGGGCTCAAGTCCATCAATACAGTTAATGGATTCAGGCACGGAGAACGAGACAGTTAGCAACGATTAGCTCTGTTAGCAGTTAGCTCCATTATAAAGATACGGAAACTGCCGTGGTCAAGGGTAACAACCGAACTCTGATAAATTATGTTTAGGGAGCTTTCACAGAGGTGTGGCTGTGGCATTTCTACAGTTTAATACAGTTAATCCCGCGACAAGACCACCAACAGCATGCTACTATTAACTATAGCCTCTGAGCCTGAAGTGAAGCATTGACGAGGTCATGCACGCGGAGCGCAACTTCACGAGGGGGAAGGGCTGGAGGCCACTAGTCTTTGTGCGCTGTAAAAAAAGACATTGTTGATTGGGAGAAAATGTCATTTGGATGTAATATACCTGGGTGGTGCGTCCAAGTACAACCTATGTATGGGAAACACTGTTATTTGGCATGACCAGAGGCATTTGCAGAGTATCCCTTTGATGACATACCCATAGCAGGCAGGTGATGAGAATAGCATTGTGCTTCCTCTGAGGCAAAAGAGGTAGTATTGACTTTGATCACTGCGTCTGGATGTTTATTTTAGAAAGGAACTTTCAGTAATTGGCATGGAAATGGCTTAATTTTGCCTTCCTCCTACTGACAACAGTACCAAGTTCAAAAGTGAACTAGATCCAAAAAAGTGCTTTCCTTTCTCCTCTCCTCATCTTTCCTCTCCTTGCCTCTCTGTCTGATCCTCTGTAGGCTCTTGCTTTCATCCAGAGACTGCTAGTTGGGATTATCTGATGACATTACCTGTGCAGGCAGGGTAATAGGACCCCTCGATTGATCTCTTCTTTCCTTAGGGAATGTTTGGCCACAGGTTCAGGTTACAAAGCTGACATCATCTTTAGTATCCCTAGCTCCCACAATCATATTTCATCCACCCTACTAATCCTTCTCCTCCAGCGAGAAAAGATTTGCATGAATGAATGAGCAGCTTTACAGTAAAGGCCACATAACTAATATATACTGTATTATTGAAGGCTGATGTTAAAAAAAAGAATCAAAAGTTAGTTTGTTGCATTGTAAAAGAGATCACCTGCAGATTGTGCAGTATCTAGCATCTGTATAACTAGTCAGTAAACGGAAAGCTCCAGAAAGCAAAAAAATAATAGAAAAATAGAATGCTATAGAATAGATATATTCTCGACAAGGTTAGCAAATGGTAATTGCTTCTCAAGGACTGGGGTTACCTTAGAGCAACGTTGTTATTTATTTATTTTTTTTTTTAAATCAACAACACTATTTAATGAAAGTTGGCCTGCCCGCATAATTAAATATTATAGATGCAATTTAAATTGATTAAATATGTGGACTTGGAAATACCTGGAAAATTGAATTGACAGTAGCCTATTAACTTTGACACGCCTTATTTTTCACAAGCAACTTTTCCAATACTGGAGGTCCTGATTCAGAATCAAGCTGCCAACGTTAAAGGGACAGTTCACCCCAAATAAAAAAACACGTATTTTTCCTCTTACTGTAATGATAATTATCAATTTGGATTGTTTTAGTGTGAGTTGCCCAGTGTTGGAGATATCTTTCGTAGAGATGTCTGTCTTCTCTCCAATATGATGGAACTAGATGGCAATCGGCTGCTCAAAGTGCCAAAAAAATACATTTAAAAAAACTCAACACCAATGTCTCTTTCCAGAAATCATTATCTAGCTACTCAAGATAATCTACACACCTGGTTGTGAGCAGTTTCATGTTCATTAGAACTACACCTGCCAACTGTATCACCGCGCAGAAGGAAGTGTACGCATGGACGAGAGGCTTGTGCCATGACTGTGCGATATGTAAACATTAATGGCATTCTCCTTTTTAAGCCTGTTCCTACCAGACTCTCGTACATTTCATTTGTCCAGAGAGTCTGGCCACACCTTGAAGGCGGGTACTCTGTTGAAGTTTAAAACTATTGGATCTGTCCAGAGCCACTGTGGATCTGCCATAACGCATTTGCAACAAGAGGGGAGACGACAACTATCTGCTTATATTTAGCATTAGCATCGCTAGCATTAGCTTTAGCCAGCTCCTTCACCATTAACGGAACGAGCTGGAAAATCTAACTTTTCCCAAACCCCGTTGGGAGGAGGGCCACAACATCATGGCCACCAACACAACTCAGCAAAGATTGTTCTTGCTCGGGTTTTAACTTCTGGATTTTCGGCAGCGTTGCCACAACGGACCGAATGGCTTCGCTTGCATCTTTCCAGCGCACATCCTCAACGGCATTGTTGTCAGCCTCTGTTCGCTGATTGGACCGCCAAATATTTGTCTGGAGAAAACCCAAGTATATACCGCAAACCCAGATGGAGTACTGAAGGGAAATGAAAATTGAGAAGAAGTACGTAGCAGGGCGGAGCCAGGCTAGTTCTCCTTGGCTGAACTGTAACGTTAGCTAGCTCAGGTGAGCTAGCAGTATTGGTTAGCTATAAACTAATCACAGTAAATCAATATGCTCTACACCAAGGTTGATGCCAAGAAATAACAAAATTAAACTCAATACGTCATTAAATGTATTAATTCATTTATTTACGTACATGTGAAGGCTTGCTACATATTGCAAGCTCTTGTATCAAAATCTGAGTTAGTGATTATCAATTAAGTCTTCAGTCCACCAAATCAAAAGAGTAAGGGAAGTATTAGGGATGCTGTTCAATGTTGTCTCTTCAAAGGTTTTTAAAATGGCATCCCTGATATGAGCCAGGTGTGATTTATCAGGTGATGAGGGATGAGGCTATGAGTCAAGGCCAAAGATGACAGGTGTTTGTGTTCCCTAACAGGGCAGAAACAGAATGGAAGCTAAATAAAGCTCAGATCTCCTAGAATGCATGCTTACAGCTCAAAAAACAAACACTTTGTGGGAAAAAAAGCCTCCTGAATTATTCATGGTTCTTTATGAGCATACAGTAATTCATTCAGTTTTACCTTCCTACTATCACACCAAGTGGAGTGTGACAATTGATGGCACACTGTATGGTAAGACCATGACAAAAAAAACACTTGATCCTTTCTTTGTCTCCACCAGACTGATTGTAAAACTACTAGCTCTACTTCTCTGATTGTGTGTTGCTGGTCTTCATGTCCTTGTTTTCGCATAGTAGTTGAGGTTTTCTTCACATAAAGGAAAAGTGATTTGAGGAAGGCATTATCTCTAGTAACCGTTAAAGACCAAAAGGTAGTTTGAAACTGCAGCCGGCTTTGACAATGACAGGGTGTGAAATGCTTCTGGCATGTGGTTGCCACAAAAAACACATTTTAATCTAATTATTAGGGCCCGAGCGCCGACAGCGGCGAAGGCCCTATTGAAACTGAAGGAATTATTATTATTTTCCCGTCAAATGAATTGGCTTTTTGAGGGACTTATTATATTCAAAAACTCACCAAATTTGGCGGTTGCATCAAGTCTGAAAATGTACGTATTTTAAGGGTTTCGGGAATAGGCGCACAAAAATGGCTCGCTAGCGCCCCCTAGAAAGTTAAGAAAATTGAGCCCCTGCAGTGCGTTTAACGTAGACTCACGAAACTTGGTACACATATGTAACATGTCAAGATGTACAAAAAACTTCATTAGAGCCATACCCTAAACCCAACAGGAAGTCCGCCATTTTGAATTAAATGTTCGAAATTAGTACGATTTTGGCCATTTCCACATGTCGTACTTTGACGAACTCCTCCTAGAGATTTTATCCGATCAACTTCAAACTTGGTCTGTGCCATCTTAAGATGTTAAAGATGAAAAGTTGTTAAAAGAAAAACTTTTCGTAATAGGGCGTGGCCGTGGCAGGGCGGGCATTTTGTGCGTTTCGCCGCCGAAACAGGAAGTGGGTGTAACTCGAGTGTACGTTGTCCGATTACCTCGAAACTTTTCAGGTCCAACCCTGAGGACAAATAAAGGCCGATATTTACTTAAAGTCATAGCGCCCCCTAGTGGCAACAGGAAGTAGGCGTAAAAGTCAAGGTGCTATACTTTAACGAATTCCTCCTAGAGATTTCATCCGATGGACTTCAAACTTGGTCTGTACCATCCCAACACCTTAACGATGAAAAGTTATTAAAAGAAAAACTTTTCGTCAGACGGTGTGGGCGTGGCGTGGCGGCCATTTTGAGTGTTTAGCAATGAACAAAGAAGTTGTTGTAACTTGAGTGTACGTTGTCATACCTGCCCGAAATTTCTCACGATGGACAAGGGTCCAGGCCTGAGGACACCTACAGGCCAAAATTGACTTTTGGTCATAGCGCCCCCCGCTGGCAACATGAAATGTGCCTTATATGGCAAACATCATTCGATTTGCATGAAACTCAGAATGTGTGGTCTACGTGTGATACTGAGACGCCCCCTATAATATGACCACGCCCACTTACTCAGGCCACGCCCCCTTTCATAACATTTTAACCGTTTAAGGTAGAGTCTTGTGTGAGGTGTCATTGAACTCAGCAGAGAGTTCCTTCTTTATTGGTGATGGTTTGGCCCGCCCCCTATGCATAAGCCACGCCCCCTTTCATAACCTTTGAACAGTTTAAGGTATACCCTTGTGTGAGGTATCATTGAACTCAGCAGAGACTTCCTTCTTCATTGGGGATGGTTTGGCCCGCCCCCTATGTTCAAGCCACGCCCCCTTTCATAACATTTGAACCGTTTAAGGTATACCCTTGTGTGAGGTATCATTGAACTCAGCAGAGACTTCCTTCTTCATTGGTGATGGTTTGGCCCGCCCCCTATGTTCAAGCCACGCCCCCTTTCATACATGCTGACCCATTTAAGGTAGAGTCTTGTGTGAGGTATCATTCATCTCAGCAGAGGCTTCATTTTTATTTGGTGATGTTGGACCCGCCCCCTATGCTTTAGCCACGCCCCCTTTCACAGCAAATGAACCGTATGACGCAGAGTCTTGTGTAAGTTATCGTTGAACTCGGCAGGGAGTTCCCTTTTCATTGGTGACGGTTTGTGGCGTCTGAGTGCCGCGCAAATGCACGGTCGCAAGGAGCGGCGTCCACCGCTAACCCCGACGCGCGCAGAGGCGCGAGGGCCCGTCCATCGCTGCTCGCAGCTTTAATTATTATTATTTAGTCTCCATAGTAAAACTTTAAAAGTTTGATGTGAATACTGGACTGCGAAAGATAGATACACATACTGGTCCTTCATGACTTCACATCTCTCATTTCTTTCCACATGCCTGAGATACATGGGGTGTGGCCTTACTCTGCTAAAAGTATTATTACAAAAAAATAGACAAATATATTTGAATGCAGGGAGTAATGTGGCTGAATACATTAATATCCTTTTCTGTACATACACAGTAGGGCTGGGCGATATGAAGAAAATGAAATAAATATATTTTTTCCAAATACTTCCTATCGATATTGCGACAATATTGTTGGGTTGACTATTGGTGCTTTCACAAAATATTTACACAATGAGATTTTTGATAAATAATTATCAATAATGTGGATATAATGACTAAGTGGGTAAAGGCAAATAATAAAACAGCTAGAACAGTCTGAGTTCAGAAAATAACATCACTTTACTTGATTGCAGCCTCTATAACCAGGAAAAGACAACACTTACGCCATATAACGATATCAAAACTCTATGACGATATCTAGTCTCATGTCACGATATTGGTAGAATATCAATATATTAGCCAGCCCTAATACACAGGACTGTTTAGTCAGTTCCTGTTTGTTTTTCCTCATGTTGAGAAGTAAGGAATGAAGGAAAAAGCAACAGTGTCACACAGGTTAAAAAAAGTTCTGGTATGTAAATGCATACTCATTGGCCTCTTTATTAGAGACACCTGTGTAAACTAAGGGAGGTGGTGTTGTACTGGACTACAGTATATTGTGAGGTGTTTGTCATTTTTTGTCCTTCCTTTTTACATACATGAGGGGGCAGAATATTAGAAACACCTCAATACAATGCAGTCTAGTGCAACTTCTTTTTTGAACTAATAAATTGAATTTTCACATTTCCGACAATGTCACCAAAAACTCAACATTATGAGCTTTTGTAAAGATAGATGTTATGGCTGGGCTGTTGTATTGGACTACGTTTTATGGTAATATAGTGGCCATTGAGTGTACAAAAGATTTTAAAATGACAAATATCGGAGAAGTGTATTTCAAGCGAACCTTTCCGCTTCATCCATTAGCGACAGATTGGGCCATGCCAGACATTGTTTATTGCCTGGCTGGCTCCAAACAGCCACTGATAGATGCAGGGGTCACTGTGGGTGTTAAAACATGAGACCGTGATGTCAGCACCATTATTCTTTGAAATACAGACAATGCTCGATAAATAATAGTTTCTGGAGAGAGGCAGTGCTCTAACACAAACAAAAATCCCAAACGTTTTTCATCTGTTCTTGCTCTAAGCACCATAGTAGCATAAATCGATAGCCTAAAGCTGCCTGTTAAAGACCTTGGTGGGAATCCAACTTGGCTCTCTCAAAGCTTGCTTTTAAAGTGTGGAGATGCATGATATTATTTTACTAATGGCCTGTGATTTTTAAATGTGGTCTTTTGTGAAGTACCTGGGGAAAAAAGGTGCATATATATCCTATTGGTATTTCAGTGAAGTGAGTTTGTGTAATATTCATGAAAATCCTCAGTAGACCCCACTGCCCCAAGACGTGGGACAGATTAAGAGATGGTAGGGAGAAGATAATGGTGGAGATTAAGGGCCCTTAATAGCTGATTACCAACACTCAATATAAACATTTTTCATTTCACTTGTAATAATACATGAAACGTCTGCCACCGACACACCCGTGTCAATTTTTAAAGGTTGCCTCTTTTCCAGGCTACGCCAAATCAATCAGTATCCCAAAGTCAAAAAATGGACTGTTCTTTTTTTTTTTTTTATTGCTGTCCCGTGTTCCATCCAATCCAAATTATTCACAGATTTCAAGCATAGAGGGGTTGTCTCTATCTTTTTAAGGTCTACTTTGAAGTGGCATGCAGAGACAAATTTCTTCAGTGGAATGGAGTTCCTAGCAAGGAAGCTGAAATTGTTCCTTTTTTATTTTTTTCTGTTTTTACTCCTGCTGAAATATACATTGTGTTGCCACAGATCCCTGAGTGCCTTCTCCTGTCTGGGACTTGAAAGTGCCATGCCCTTCTTTTTTATTGTGTGCCAGATCTAATTCTCCCTCCTCTCCAGTAGTGTACTAATACATGCACGGAAGAGTTAGTGAAACTAAACTGCTGTCTATCTGTGCATAGTGTGTACAGCCTGAATAGATATACAATACTTTTTTTCATAACTCTTGGTAGTTGTCTTTGACTGTGCCAATGTCTGTGGCTTGGATAAATCTAGTTGCCATAGTGTCTATCTGTCCCTGTTGGTGGTTTGCCCTACTGTTTTGGTACCTTGCATATTTTACAGGCTGTGAGCCTGTCAGTTGGCCACCTCACACCAGCCCTGACAGGTGTTGTCTGTGTCGCCTCACCTCTCTCTCCAGTCGACAGCACAAAGCACACACAAGTGCACAAGTACCGCACGCACAGCCTCTGCACAACTGTTGTGACAAAGGCAGATTTGTTTTTTTCCCCCAGGTATAGTATGCTTTCACTGCCAGAGCCAAGGTCCTGTCATAGATTCAACCTGACATGGTGACCAATTATTTATTTTTTCATACTCAATATGACATAAGGAAAAAGACTCCATGGTAAAATTAATTATGCTAAGTCATAATGGCCTATTCCTTATTGGTTGACATCTCTGTTTATGTATAATTGGTTCATAATAACAGTCCCTTTGCCCAGCAAGGCAGCCTCATCAAGTGCATCTCTCAACACAATTTACTGCATTTTAATCCAAGACACATCTGTTGTGCTTTATGATCACACTGGAAGTCCATAGGGTCATCTATACAAGATTCCACCATTATGATCTCAGAAAATGGCAGATAGATATATCTGAAAATGTCTACCTTTCAGGCTAGGGAGTCCATGTGAGCACAAAGCCAGTAAAGTATGTAGAACTGTTTAGTGGAGTCTCTCCTTCCATCTCTGTCTCAGCATATGTTTTGAGGCTAGTTTCCATTCCCATCGCTGCGGCTTCATTTCTATTACCCTATCTGGTTTGCTGGTGAAATGAGAAAACGGAAAAGTGGGAATTGACCATTACAGAGCAATAATTAAAACAGAAGTTCCTTTGGGTTTCACAAAGCGGAGACTTTGTTACACCATATGGGTGACAGTTTCAGTAAAGAAGTGTTGAGGGCGACCGACTGTGAGCGAGGTCCTTGTCATACACATTTTGGGGTCTCCAGCCGCTTCTACTTAAGCCTTCACACCTCAGGCCAACCTGATTAGGCCATCTCTGCCTTGTTTTCATCCACTTACTCTTTATTAGCTAATTGGCTTAGGCCACAGACACATCGGATCAGCTCACCAACCTGTGCCCTGTCTATCTCTACCTCATGTTCTACCCCCATCCTGTTCTCTCTTTCTTTCGCTGCCTTAAGTGTCTCAGATTCTCACTTTTTCTTTCTCTTTGACATAGCTGCTTCACTTACCGCAAATGGCAGAAGGAATGGATGAAAAAATGAAATGTTTGAGATGCTCTTGTTTGTGTACCATCAATGAACACACATGCATGCACACATGTACATACTATTTACTCAAATTAAATATAATTAATTATTCATGATTCCTTTCTGCATTTAGAGACCCATCCTCTTCTGCATTTGTCCATTTTCCCTTGGCGCAGAAACATGCACACTCAGAACGAAGGGCAAGTTTTACTACTGCTTTGCTGATGCTGGGTGTGGAGTCATAAAAACGGACAGCATCATCCTTGACTTATCATGGGCAATATAAACATAACTCCACTGGGATGCTGAATTACACTGTAATTGACCCTTCCTCATTTTCTAAATTGAGCCCATCATTTCCAGCTCATGTGGCAAGTCTTTAGTCTGTATGGTGAATGAAAATATGAGGACTAGCTTGATGCTGTCAGTGCATCCACCTTGAAGTTAATTGTAACATTAAAAAGGGGTCAAATATGGTGATATGAAGTGATTATTATAATCATTAATTTGTGCATTTTTAGTTTAATTCTTTATTCTCGTGCATGATATGGTTTATAGAATTAATTTAGTGTTAGTATACTATATTTGCTATTTAAGAAGTCTGTAAACCTTCAGCATCTTAGCATAGAGGCACTAACCCTTAATGCATGTGTTAAAATCTAAATGCATACATTCATTAAATTCCCGCAAAACTGGTAATTAAACGTTACTGTAAAGGTAAATAGGATATTCAAATGAATTGCTGATTTTATTGTCTGACTTTAAGGAAGTTAGTCTACTTGAAGTAGAACGTGCACAGAAACACTAATTAAAAAATGACAAAGAAGTAAAAGCCTCAGCCTGTCTATTTGGATGGATCTCAACGCACTCTGGTGGTCTTTGACGTGTAGAAATCTTTGGGGGTTTAGTGATAATAAAAACACTTATGGTGGAACACCAGCTAAAACTAGCATGAATCTCTCGAAATCACTCTAAAACACAGATAACATGTTGTGGAATATTGTTACTCCACCACAAACAGGACACGAGCACAACCGGACAAACCTCTTTTAAAGGTTATCTTGCAATTCAATTTGGCAAGGGAAATGCTCCCGTTTGGCAGTGAAAAATGAATGGAGATGTATCCCGCCATAGCAGAAAGTTACGGCGGTAACGAAGTGGTGGACAGTTCTCATACATTGTATTGCATCAGAAACTTTCTGCCATTTGGGGGACAGACGCGCCAAAGTGTCAAATCTGCATTTGTGCCACTATTTTCATTTTTACTGTCAAATCAGAAACCTTGTGACACTTGAGCATTACTTACATAGGCATGAGTGCAAATATATCAATTATTGCCGTACAATGCCCAAATTGAGTCCATATAGACCAGTTGTTGTTTCTATTGGATTACATTAACCCAACTGGGCTAAAGTCAGCCAAAAAGTCTGACCATTTAGACAAGTTAAGTGCAAAAAACCTCAAAAACATCTCCAATCCAAACAAGATTCCCAGAGGGTGTAAAACCAGTCGCTTCTCAAATCCTCTTTAATTGATTCTTCCAAAAAGAATCCAGAAGGTAGGCAATATCTGGGCAGGTTTCAGCCCCACCCATATTGTGTGTTAGCAAAATCTGGGTTCGTGGGACCTAGGTTTTATTTTTGGGAAACTTTTTGCCAAGGCGGGCATGACATTTGTGAATTCTAAATGTCCGAGTTGATTTAGGAAAATGCTATTTGGGAAACTTTTGCCATTTGGGTAATTCCAATGGATTTTTGTTTTTTTGATATAGCTAGAAAGTGCTAAATATACTTTAGATTGACATGAACATGATGTGTGAGGAAACCATTGTCTTTGCAAAGTTAGCCCCTTTATTTTTGTCAATGTTGCCAAATGTTCACATCTGCCACACTGAAGTATAAACAGTGGACAGGAGATTACTTGAAAAGAAAGGTCAACATTTTAAGTAGTTTGACAGACACAAAATGTGTCATAAAGTTGAACAAAGGCTAGGTAGGTGACAGTGTTATGTATTTAATATCTTGATGAGTGTGGAACCATGCAGATTTTATTTACTAACCACTCTGTATTTTTTGTCCTTAGAAGCACATTTTCCTTTGTGGCGTAGTAAGAAAAAATATGAGGTTGCAGTATTACTGAGAAGGCCTGTCTTTACATAAAGGTCATATTTGCAGTGCCATGTAGCCCTGTGGCCATCATTAAGCTTTGGCACATTCAAGCTTTTTTGGGATATAATATATGGTGGTGATAATGTCCCTCCCACAGTCAGGCACCACTAGGGCCCTTGAGGGAGCCATAGGGGACCTATTAGCATAATGAGAAAATGTTCCCAGTACTAGCTTACCAGCTACAATATACTGCAAGTATACATCTCAGTCATATGAATCTCTGTCAAATCATATATAACTGACATTCCTTTGCATTTATCTTCTGGGATGATTTACAAACCCATGTATTACAGTACTGAGTTGCTTACTTGACTTGAATTAACTAAAAAACCTTCTTATCCCATATAGCTCAGACTAAACATGTCACAGTGTACAGATATTTGTTGGGCTTGCATAAATAGACCTTTACTTTTTCATGGTTGTCTGCTGAAACTCCATGAAAATCTCCCGTGCCTGTCTTTAATTTGCAGTAGATGGTACTCACTTTGAAAGACCATCTTGAGAAACTTTATGGATAAACGTCTGGAAGGAATTAAGTCAGCAATGCCAAAACACTGGTTACTGACCCATTTGTGATCGAATGTGTGTGGACCAATTAAACTTAAACTTTTATTGCACTGAATTTATTGTATAAATGGCAGTAGTTAAACTCAAACCCAACTATATTTTAAGCATAGGCAGTGTGTACAGTAGTGTGTTTACTTATATTTTCGAGAATGCAGGTTTTATTATTTAGCTATTATTGCACAAATATCCTGTAATTGCATTACACAAAATCCCACGAGGCCAACACCAAGTCACTTTACAATATGTCATCATTTACATAATTTATTATTCATACATGAGATTTTCTCCTGGTCCTAATATACTGTATTATCTGACTTGTGTTGAGTATTGCATAAGGGCTAACATGCAAGTGAAGAACAAACAAAGCCAAGGGCTGTGAGCCTGTAATATGATACTGTTATCCAGATACTATCGGGGAGAAATGCCGACACCGGGCCAAATACGCCCACACCCCATTCTCGGCAGCGTTTCTACTCTTCTTCCCCAAGGAGTTTCCTGTGTACCGTTTTCTCCACATACTCACACCTGCAGGTGGGCCAACCTTTGTATCAAGAGGATATTGCTGATATGTGGGATTGTGAAGAGTGTATTTGCAGGCATTCACATCGTGCATACCAACTGCATACCTTATCGAATCCACACAGAAGATATACTTGTCACTAGGGATGTACCAGCTATACAGTATTTATTATATTTATTGTAATCCATTTCAGATCCTGTGTGTGTGTGTGTGTGTGTGTGTGTGTGTGTGTGTGTGTGTGTGTGTGTGTGTGTGTGTGTGTAAATATATAAATAAATAAAAGAAAATAATAATCCCTCCATCATTATCTTTGTGGAGTTGACTAGATAATGAAATTAACTGACCAAAATACAACTGTTTTTAGGGCTATACTGACAGCCCAAGCTGGCACATAGCTGCTGTTGTAACCACTTTACATTATTCTTGATAAAATACAGTATACTATTATGAGTACTGATCATGATGTCCGGATATAGATACAGATTTCAGCACAATGTACTCCGTTCTGACCCACAATATGTAGCGCAGTGCTACAGTTAATTAAAGCTAACAAAGGTAACTAAGTATGTCTATGCTGCAGTTACGTAGTGTGTTTATTGTACCTTGCATGAGTACTAATTTCAAAGGCCTCCGTTTAATTGATGGGCAATATAAGACAAAGCTAGTGTTGTGATGTGGGGAACTGAAAAAACCTGAGGAAACACGGATCGAGTTCAGACAAAGAGTGATGGATAAAGAAAGAGATAGGAGTGAATGTGAGAGAGCTCACTGGGAGAAAGTGTCAAGAGAGCTCTGGTATTCCCTCTTTTGGAGAGACGCTGATCATAGAGTGCATGGCTGTTGTGGGATCAAAGGCTTTGTCAGTCAAAGCCCCTTGACTCTGTCTCCACAGAGCCGACTACAGGTACTCAGGGAGGCATGGACATGGAATAATTCATGACCAGAGAGGCTAACCCTGAAATGCTCTCTCTGCCCAGAATGAGACAGTGCATCTGGGGTCACGGGTCTCAGAGCCTTCCCTTATCAGCCCTTAGGCAAAACCGTTGAGAACAGCTGCTGGGTTTGGCTTCTGTTCCTGTCCTGTATTATCTGTTTTAACACACATGCAGCACAGTAGTGTGTTTGGCACAAACCAAGTCATGCTGAGAAGTGTTGTCGCATGTGACATAAATGGCATGTTCTGCAGGGGTGGGCAGGTGGGTGGATGCTTGGTGTTAGATGTGTTGGTTTTCTGCGTGTGTGTGTTAAATATTTTTAGCTTTTCTACCAATGCTTTATTGAACCAAACCGTTAAATTACATTCTAATCACAGATCCAAGTTTCAAACAACATATGGTTTGGGCTTGCTGGAAGCGTATATGAATACTATTAAGTCATCTTCTGGTAGTTGTGTTACACAATGCTGATTAGAAACACTCAGGCAATCAGCCAGAATTTACGTGAACTGAATATCCATTTTCTGGAATCTGGGTTTACGTTTACGTTATCCTGCCATATGCTTTTGGCAGGTATCCCCTGTAGTTGTCCAGCAGATAAAATTAGCAATGGCCAAAATGTTCATTGGGAAATATGCCAAATGAATTAATTAATAGCATATTTAATAGCCTAATATTGTGTGACCTATAAGAAATGTTGCCAAGACAACTTAAATATAAACATTTAGAGATTCACTGAGTGCTCAGTCAAGCAGCAGAGCATTTCTATTCAATCAATAGACACACACACACACACACACACACACACACACACACACACCTTGGCAAATAAATCGGCAGTCGCCGGTTGCTGGGCTGACAGTGGCCAATTGTTAACATTGACCCCCACTGACACTGACTCTTATTATATGTAAATCTGAGCATTTCTGTTGTTTTTTGCCACTTATGGCTATCACATTTGTCATAGTGCTGTGCTTCCTTGTTTTTCTACTAATTGGATTTTATTCTCATAAAGAATGTTGTTCAACCTGCCACATTCGCAATGATTGTTCAGTTGATTACAACTGTTTAAAGCTTCCCAGCTGATTTATTTGAAGGGTAACAAGATGAATCCTCTTTTAAAAAGCAATGCTTGAAGATCTACTTAGTAAATCCATTGCTTGGGATGATGCTAAGCTGTAAAGTAATGGTTTTCACTTTGTGTTTGATTGATGCTGTCTCGTTTGTGCTTGCTTGGTAACAATGTTAACGCATCAGAGGAATGTCACATTCTGAAAAACGGCATCCTTCTTCTTTCTCTTTCTTATCTTTGTGCTAACATTGAGCTTGAAAAGGAAGAGCAGCTTGCACCCGCTTGTGCCAGTGGTTAGGTGACGCAATTTTTTTTGTTGCTGTTTTTGTGATGTGGTATTGCATTAGGTTCCGTCAAAACTCCAAGTGACCCTGTCTTTACCAAATTGCTTTGAAAGGCATGACAAAGATTTTTTTTTTAACATTGTGTACACTTTGCCTTGCTACTAACCTTACTACTAGCTGACAAAGCAAAGGGAATGAGAGGGGTGGGGAGATTGTGTTAGGTGAAGCTGAAATAGTATTGAAGTACAGGAAGTCTATGCATCAGACAAACCCTTTCCACCCTGGCCTCTGGTTTCTTTCTGCTCCCCTTCCTCTCAATCATGAAACACTTCTTTTACCGGAACCAGACATCTTCTTAAACCATGTCTCACTTTCTATTCATTCATACATCCCTCCTTACCCCCAGTGGTTAATAATGTATATAAAAACCATGATGTATCTTTCTTTGCTTCTGGTTAGAGAAAGTAATGTGCTTAATGAACTTGATAAACTGCATTGGAATGTAATTGTACACTAAAAATGTAATCCGTGGATAGGACAATAAACCCGGAAGGCCAGAGTGATGAGAATGAGAGAAATTAAGAATTCATAATTGTGACAATGCAACATCATTATAGGACACAGATGTCTGTCGAGAATTACTACTTGGTTTTATTTGGAATGAAAAGGCTTGTGAACTATAAGGCCTCTCTATTGCCTAACCTTGTCATCTTTTGGTGAGGGATTACAGGATTATACAGTGATTTGTATTGCAGCACAGGGACACCTGTCACCTCTCTCTATGTACTTTCATTGTAGTCTTGACATTAAAGAAGTTCCTAGTCAACCCATTAGAATATCTCTGTCTCTTTGCTTTTGTTTTAATAAATAAATAAGAGGCCATGGGGAAACGGAAAAAGAAATGGGTCAGGGTGGATGTGCTATGTAGAGGGTGGGGAGGGAAAGGCAGAGCAAGGGGGAGGAATGGGGTAAGAGAGGGCACTAAACTTTAAGGCAATAATTAAGTGGAATATGGAGCGTGCCCTCAAGGGTACATCCGAATCAGCACTTTGCATTTTGATGCAATGTGAGACAACATGGAAGCCACTTTATTAATGAGTTTATTTATGTGCGGGTGGATGGCATTCGCCCTGACTCTGCGACACGCTTGGCTGGACTCTCCCTCTCATACTTGCAAATTGCTGGCAGGGGGCAAACAAAGGTGACTCGAGGTCGCATCTACTTAGTGTACTACAAGCTGTGGAGACCAACCATGTAATGATTGACTTATTTACATAATGTCCCCTCAATGCGCCCAATCATATAGATTTGTATGGGTTCATTAAAGTCCGACCGACATGGGTTTTTGAAGCCGATACAGATATTTTTGAGGATTTGAGCGACACATGGCTTGCACTGCATGCCACTGTGCTATGTAAATTCAGTTTTGAAGGCTTGACAAGTTTTTGAGCAAACATTTAATACTTTGAACATTGTCTACTTAAAATCAGGATAACAATAACACGTAGTGGGATCTAAGATAAGAGACTTTATTGATCCCACAATGGGGAAATTCACTTGTCACAGCAGCTCAATGCAACACAACAAATAATACAAATACACATTAAATATAAATAGGATTAAAAATACACAAAGAATGACTAAAAATAGGAAATAAAAGAAAAGAAGAAGAGAGGAACACTTCTTGTAATCTAATGTGAAATGTTGCGTTAGGATTCATCTGGCCTAGGGCTTCCAATAGACAACCAGTGTTGTATTTAACTATATAACTATTATTGTGCATATTTAAAATGTATTTCTAGACAGGAATGATCTAAGTACTCTCTTCAAAGTGGAAACCGACAACTTTTAACACACGGTAGTTTGAGTAATTAGGCAGGTTTGGTTACTTATTGATCTAGCTTAGAGAAATAATTTTTTTTAATCACTCTCCTTCTTTGCCTTCTTTGGCTCCTCTGTCAACAGGGCTTTTTTTCTTTTACCGGCTTGAGTTTCCACAGTTACTCTGGTTGTTCCACTGTCCGCCATTTACCTGGCGATAGCTACTGTAAGTTATTTTTTTGAGATGCAAGCTATTTTGTTGAGTTGCTGGTAAGCAGTGATGCAGTGTATGTGTCTAAGGCTTTTATTGTGAAAGGTAAAAAGAGAAGTAGTGAAGCTGTAATGTGCTGCTGTGGACAATGTGGAAGGAAACAAAGTTTCTTTCTCACCTCCTTCCTTCATGTTAACGGGTTTGGACACCTCTTAATATAGACGGTGTCCAAGCCGCCAGCAAGCATCCCCAGAGAAATGTATTTGTGGTAAAGTTTATGAGGGCACCTGTCGTAAAGATTTAAGATGGAGCTTTTAAGGCTCTTTGAAGCATAAGCACATGTATTAAGTTGGAGGGGTGAGTTTGAGTGCTGCGTCAATATGGATTGTGCATGTTGGCCTTTTAACACTTTCTGTCTGTCTTCCCCTCTTTTTTTTTCATCTTGTCAAGCTTGTTACATAGAGAATCTATTTTCTTTATTCACTTATCATTGCAGTCATAAATGAAACATGGTGGTCCGGAGTCAGTGGAGCTTGTGAGGTAATAGCTGGTATTGTGGTCGGCCTGAGTGGTTATCTCATGCTCACCATATCAGACCTGGTGCTGGCGCCAGCTTCTGGCCGAAAGCAGGCAACCGAAAGTTTCTAGTCCGCCCTAGAAAAACAAAACAAAAAATATATAATTACATTAATTCAGTGAATAGGCATTTTTAATTTGCCTACTGATGGGTAATTTTTTACGTTTTCTCTGCATCTCGCCATCTCCAAGTGACAATGTGCTAATTAGTTAATTAGAGTTAGTGTAGTGTGATTATATTGTGGTTCTGCTTACATTGTGTGGACTTGTAAAGGTGGATAGGTTGAGAGGCTTGGGAGAAGAGCAAAGTAAATGTGACTGAGAGAAAGGTATGTTATGTGTTTTTAAAATGCCATATAAATTCCCATATTGAACTGAAAACAAACCTTAAAAAAGGAGGAGCATTTTTTTGATTGACTAAATAATTTGAGATCCAAGTCATCTTCCTGCACTACCACAACCCATGTTTGGAAGAAGTGGAGAACTGGCTTCAGTGGAGTGACATCAGAGAAATTAACATACTGCTCTCCTGAGAGGGTATCCGTGAGATCTGTCGCTGTGCCGAGTGTCTTGTTGATTACCTCCAGGCTGTTTATATTGGGCCATGTAGGACTGAAGTGTCTAGTCTTCTGACCAGAGGAGAGAACATGTAGTAGCAGTTTACTGTTGATTTATCAGCACAATGGCCTGAGCCATGGTTTTGATCCACATCTTGCTTGGGCACTCAGTTTTGAGTGTATGTCTAGTGGCTTGAGCTCCTTTTGAGGTCTCGGCAAGCTCCCACTGCTGCCTCCCTCTATGGCAGAAGCAGCCTACTAGATTTTTGCAAAAACCCACAGCACGGTCAATTCCTGGATCTTTCATTGTGTTACCCAACACACCAGTCTTGCACTGTATCACGTATCTTTTGGTTTTGACAATGTGCCCAAGAGGTTTTAATTATACACAGTTTGAAGGCTGTAGGGATTAGAGGTCGACCGATATGGGATTTTCTCTGGCCGAACTTTAGAAATCAGGGTCAGCTGATGGCCTCTATTTGAAAGATAAAATGTAACACTAATAATTACTTAAGATACACAGCATTTCTCAACAAAAACCTTTACTGAACACGTCATCAATCTGCACTTGTATACTTAAATTAAAAATGTATAATGTAAAAACATATATTGTATAAATGATTTATAAAAAAATATATAAAATAAACGAAACCGGTAAGAAGAAAATCTACTTTGTCAAATAAACTTTTCAATGAAAAAATAGTTTAGTGCACTTAGCAGCATTTATCAAACTTCTGAGAACACAAATCTGCAAATTTTCATAAATAAAATAAATTAACAATTTTAACAATAGTATGATCCATACAGAAAGTGACATGTTATTATTAATCTCAACACGGTTTCCTCCTAACGCTGTTGAATCACATAAGACTAGGGCTATCTAAAGTAAATCCTTATTCACTTTGTTTGTTAGATCATTGTTCATTTGTTGGTGTTTTGGCTGTGTTTTGGGGATCCTACACATAGCCTACTGTTACTCCATGTCCTGTTGCACTCATTACGATCTCATCTGAGCAGATTTCTGTCATTCCAACAACTCTGAGTTGTAATTTAAAACTCGTCCAGCCAATTAATAAAATGAAGGGTTTTATTCGTGCTCGAATCCATAAATGCAGTTAATTGATACAGGCACGGAGGCTCTGTTAGCAACGATTAGCTCCGGTTAGTGGTTAGCTCCAGTCAGCTCCGGTTAGCTCTGTTATAAAGATATGGAGTGGAGGAGACTGCAATGGCTAGGGGTAACAACCGAACTCTGATAAATGACGTTCGGGGAGCTTTCACAGTGGTGTGGCCGCGGTGTTTCTACGGTTTTATTAGTACAGTTAATCCCACAGCAAGAACACCCACAGCATGCTACTACGAACAATGGCGTCTGAGCCTAAAGTGCAACGTTGTTGACGCTGTTATGCACGCAGTGCAAGACTTCACGAAAGAAGGGGCTGGAGGCAGCTGGTCTGGGTGCGCTGTAAACAAGGTCGCCTATTCATGTTTTTTCTCGAAGTTGGCAGTAACGTCATAGTTAACTAATTAAATATATAGGACTTATAAGAATTCAATCCTTACCATTTTCTCCAAGGAACTTGGCTCCTCCAAAGGCACTGGATGAG
>NC_041349.1:28623480-28780980 GCF_004354835.1 Perca flavescens
CGGGAACAGGAAGTACGGCGCGCCTCTGTCCAATGCCGCCGAGGACAAGCGCTCCGACGAGGAACAGGAAGTGACGGAGGAGGACGATATTGACCCCCAGACCATCGACAAGCTGATCGAGATCTCCAACAAGCTCCACCTCCCCGCCGACGACGTGGTGGACATCATCAGCGACGTGGAGAAGAAGAAGAAGAAAGACGTGCTGCCCGAGGCGGTGTCTCGTTGGCAGCGGCCTCCGACGCCGCTGTCGTCTCCTTTCGCGTCAACCAACGGCTTCTCTGCGTTGCAGATTCCAACCGCTCAAAACGGCTTCCCCGTCTCCAAGCAACCCTCCCCGGCTGTCAATCTCCTCAAAACATGGTTGCAGGAGAAATCGCAAACCAAATGGCCAGATCTTTTGAACAAACTGTCCAAGCCTCTGTCGGCCAGTCCAAATCACTGGCCCAAACCTCAGAAGCCTCTGTCAATCAAGCAGGACCTCTGGCTCAAATCCCCCAAGTCTGTTTGGACCGGATACCCTTTGTACCCCTACAAGTACCCATCCTACTACCAGAGGAAGTTGTACCCGGACTACTACCCCATCTATTACCCTCCTCCCCCCAGACCCAAACCCCGTTACTACATCCCCAAACACGCTCTCGCCCTCAACAACTTCCTGGGAAATTCCGTGGATGACACCTACTCCTTCCCTCCGAGGCGCCGTTACCACAGCTGGGTCCAACCTCGGCTGAGACGCCCCCCTGCCGGCCTCCAGCGGAGGCCTTACTACGCCAGCTACCGCTTTCAGCCGCTGCCCATCCCCAAACCTCGTTCCCCTCCCCGAATGCCTGTGATCCCTCACCCCTCGCGACAGAAGTTCTATTACCCAGCCCCGGCGGCACCCGCAGTGACGAGAAATGAAGATTACAACGTGGCTGGAAAGCAGCCGGACAGCAGCAAGCATGACGATCTGGAGAAATACATTCAGCAGATACTCATGAAGGGACAGATGTTGGAGTGAAATGGGAAAGAGGAGAGCGAGAATAGGGGAATTGGAAAGTACGAGAAATGAGCAGAAAGTATTTCTTCATTGAATTTGTTTTGCTGGTATTTGGTTTCGTTTCATGTAACAAGTTTCGTCCTCCCGTTTTGATTGGTTGTGACGTGGACACGGGCATTCAGGAGGACTTTTTTTTTCCAGCTGTAGTCTGGATAAAATGGACTACGGTAGGAAAATGAAAGGAAAGACACACCTCTACACTCCTCCTCTGTGAAGGAGGGGAAACAGGATGAATGGCGTCCGTTGGAAAGCATGATGCGGCAACTTTTTGTTTCATGCTAGAACTTTTCATTAAAACTTCGGCATGACAACATTCTCCATTGGGACATTTGACAATGCCAACAAAGGAGGACACTTGAATATGTTGTTACCTGTACCTTTAAACAAATATATTTTTCAGAGTCAGAAAGTCGGATCAATCGTAGGCAGTGATGGATGCTGGGAAATGTTTGATGACTGTTGGAATTTGACTGTCTAAACACAAAGAAAATATTTGTGTAATTATCCCAGGCAGGGAAATTTGAAAACTTTTTCATGAACAATCTTTCTGAAATGACCTCCACTAAATGGCCCAAACTATGTGGACGCCAAACATTCCAGCCATATGTGATCAGACACAAGAGCATTAGTGACGGTCCAACTCTGATAATGTATGATTAGGTCTGGCTTAAAGTCGGTGGTTCAGTTCATCCCTAAGGTAATGCTCAGCGCTGTGGAGTAAGGTCTGGCTACACCACACATACATTCCAGGATAAACCAATCACAATCTTCTTGGGGGAGCTGTGGCTCAGTGGTAGAGCAGTTTCCTGCCAATCAGAAGATTGGTGGTTCAATCCTTGGCCCTGCAGTCCCACTCTATATCAAAGTGTCCTTGGGCAAGACACTGAACCCCGAGTTGCCCCCGATGCTGCGTATCGGAGTGTGAATGATTATCGGATGAGCAGGTGGCACCTTGTACGGCAGCCTCAGCCACAGTGTGTGAATGGTGAATGGTTCCTGTACAATGTTAAAGCGCTTTGAGTAGTCGTTAAGACTAGGAAAGCGCTATATAAGAACAGTCCATTTATGTTCTTGGGCGGTGCTAAGTTCCGCTAAATAGTTTCAGGAAGGAACTTGTTTTGGTGGAACATTTGCACCCAGATAAAAGAACATGCCACATAAAATATTAAATTAAGTTAACTGTTGACACAATCCAGTAACGTGAGCTATTTAAATTAACTTATACATGGTTAAATCTCATTAGCTCTTACCAGTGTATCACCATGTGTACTTCGTCCACAGCAATCCCACCAATCGGTCCCAAAACGTCCCAGTTAGAGAGGAAATACCGTAAACATATTCTAAATCTAAATCTAAAAAAATATTGTAAATCTTTACAATCATTCCCTGAAAGAACTGATCAGGCCTGCCTTATTTCATGATAAAAAAATTTGGAATGAAATTTGGGAATGGTAACACACAGAGAGGGGAAGCGGAGGGATGAAATGTACTTCTGTGGATCCAGACTATTCCACACCTGACTTTGTGCACGGGGACATTGTTATGTTCAAAACAGGGAAGTGCCAAAAACAAACTGTTGATGGGAAGCGGGAATCTCACTGTTATCTAGAATATCATTGTATCCTAGAGCTTTAATATTTCTTTTCTTTGGCACTAAGGTGCATTGCCCAAACCAGGAAAAACCTCCCCAGACCACAGAGCGTCTCTATACTTTTGGCCATATAGTGTATCAACTGACACATCTGTCATCTCTTAGTGATGAAATCAAAATCACATATCATCTTGGAATGGCCTCATGCCATTGAATACATTTGTATGCAAATGTATAATTTTTGTGTTATTTGTATAAAAATGCAGCAAAAGCATTTCAGCAGAACAGCACCTTCTCGTTATGTATACTCACGCATAGCCACCAAAGCTCTTTATGATGAAATATAAGGCTCCGAAAAGCATATTTCATACAAAGGGCTGTGGAAGCCACACTAACACCACTGTAATGGCTTGGATGACTCATCCTTTTGCATAACTTCAATTACCTTGTTGCTATGGTGCCAAACCCTGGCCAAACTCTATATGGCATTCTTTTGATGCCTTCAGAGGAGAATGCAGTGGTGGAGGCATACTGCTCTTTTACTGAACACATGCATTTTAAAGGATAAGGCTGGTGTTATTCTCTATTTTATTCTACATCATCAAATGTGTTTAATACTTTGCGACTTCCCTACCCTGTCTGTAGCACTCAGTTTATATTTTGTGATATAGAAAATCACCAACCTTACCCTTTAAAGATACCCTCCATGGTTTCGTTATAGCACAAAGTGCCCCTGAATCCCAAAGTTCCTTTCAGCTCGATAAAGACCATTAAGTGCCATTTTAGTATTCAACATTTAGTTTTCATTTGATCATTATGAACTCAAAGTCTATTTTGAGACATACATTGTTTTTCTTGTTCTAAATCTAAATTGTTGCACAACCATTGATCATACATTTTAAACTCTGAGCTGAAATCGGCTGCCTTACATGTCACTGTGACATCCCTAACATTGCGCTTTATGATTTTTTTTTTTATTATTATTATTTTGATACCATTTGATATTATCCATGAGATCAAGGCTGTAATCACTTTTGTAAGCGATAATGGGAATGATTCTCTGCAACTGATTCCACTGGAGATGGGATCAGTTCGCTCATATTCAGGTAAAACTAAGTTGAATTCGCAATTTTAAAAACACGATGAAGGGATTTTTAATTGCTTGGATTGGATGGCAGTGGGGTTTTTTTTTGTACTGCTGAGATTTCCTCTCTTTACTTAGATGGCTACTGATAATCAGTGATCAATAAACACTTCCTTTTCTCCCCATTCACCTCTTTTGAAAATGCGTCACTGGGAACAAGAGCAGAAGTCACTCTTTGGTTTACCTGTATTGTTGACCTTTGTTGTCATCTGTTGCTAAGGGATGAGCAAATCTCAACATCTTTGTTGCCAAGCCAAAATAGGACCACGGCATCGCCAATCTCACACTGAAACCATGAGGCCAAAAGAGAGTGAACTGAATCGAGGAGATGGGAGTGAAAACAAAGCTTTTTGTAATTGTTAATGATTCGTTGTTGTTTTTTTTACACGATTAAGAAGAAAGTTGCAGATTGAGAAAGGAACAGGGAGAAATAATGGGGCTGAGCTATGAAGCGACAGACCAGCGGGTAAAAGTGTCTGCACGTTTATGTATACTTGCATCTAAAAATTGCTTCTTTGAAGATGTACAAGCATCAATTAAAAGAGCAAAAAAAAAACATTTAAAGATGACAGAAACAATGATGTCAGTGTACCTTAAAAATCATTGTTTGAGTCATGTATGCAGCGAGTGTTGTCTATGGTCTTTCTAGATGTATCTTGTTGTAACCATCGTAATAAACATGCGTTTGCTGGATGTAAATATGCGCATGTCAATGGCTACTTTTGCTACACATGAAGAAACAATAAAGTCAACTATTTTTATTACAAAAATGCTTCATTGTGGACAGAGAGAATTCTTATGTGAGTGTGAGAGGAAAGGTCCTGGATAGCCATCTCAGAGATAGAACGGACGGATGGATGGATGGATGGACGGATAGATGGATTGATGGACGGACGGACGGACGGATGGATGATGGATGGAGGGATGGATGGATGGATGGATGATGACTTTTGAAGTGAAAGAGAGAGGGAAATACATTAAGAATCATCATGAATATCAGCAGCAAATCTCAATAAAATCGAGTTAAACATTCCTGAGAGTTTGTCATGAAACAAAATGTTGATTGAGGAGAAATGTTATCTTACATACATTTCATTTTTTACTTTGTTTTAGTCATATCTCTCCATTGTTCTGGTTTTATTTGTCCAGCTTTCTCTTGCCTCCTCTCCAATACAATGGAGGTGAGCAGATTTAAGTTTGGGCTGCTCAGAGCTTTGGAAAATGACATTTCAAAAATAAAACAGCAGAGCAACAACAGTGTCCTTTGGAACTACTCTCAACCCGAAGAAATATTCCCAATGAAAACTGTTGACGGTGTGTGTTGTGTACTATCCGGAGAAACAGGGACAGCAAATGTGTAAAGGTGCAGAAACAAAAAGGGCTCTCGCAAACATGCACGGTCGTCAGACCGATGAGCTAAACCTGGCTCAACTTTTGCTGCAAAGCATTGCAACATCATTAGCCAGTATTGTGATGGTCGATCGAGCGTAGAAGTACTCATTCTCATTCTGTAAATTTCTTTGCAAAGTGAACAGATGGAGGGAAAGTCATTTGTCGAAGCTGTGAGCAGCACAAACAAAATTCCATTCAGCTCCCCTGTATTGGGGTGAAGGCAGGGTGAAAAAACCCTTAAATGAACAAACATGCTAGAACTGTCACCTGTCACTAGACTGAAGCCGATAACATTCTTAAAAAAAACAAAAAACACTCTCCTTATAAATAAATCATGATATCTGGGGTTAAGAATGATAATCCCCCTGTGTAGTCCTTTGGGCCGATTACAGCGCAGACAGTAATTAAAGGTGGGAGGGAGCAGAAGACAGGATTTGGCTTGCTTTGATATGTCGTGCTGCTCAGAGGTGGGGGTGTTCAGCAGGGGGATTAGAGGTTAGAGCAGTCATCGGATGAGATGGGGATTGTGGGCTGCAGGGATATGTGCTAACACCCACACAGACCAGTAACCACAAATGCATGTCCACGTCCTGGTTTCAGAAACACAGAAACTATTGAAAGTACTGACGAGGACTTCCACAGGCTGTCACATGAGGTTTTCCCGAAAATGTCAACCTCGGAACAGACAACATGATGTGTAAATTAACTGGGTGCTGTGTGAGACATAGATGCACAGAATGAAAAGACAGACAGGGTGAGATAGGACATGCATTAGTAAAGCAGGACCAAGGCTGACACAAAAATTATTTTAAGGCTGAACTGAAGTCCAATGAAATGAAAGGCTGCAGAATTAAGAGAAAACAAAAGAGAAAGTGGAAAAACAGAGAAGACAAGAGAGCATGCCAGATGACAGGGTGAGGAAAAAGTAACACAGGGATGGGCAGGGAGTGAGGGAGTGAGGGATGAGATAAGGGGGGAGTGGAGTGGTTGATGGTTGCTGCTCTGCCCATGGAGAGGTGCAGTGATTCATGATGTCACGTGGTGAAGACTGGGTGACTCATCCACCAACATCATCATGCAGCCACTGCAGAGCCCCCAAACACACACACACACACACACACACACACACGTTAGTAATATGTGTGCAAACCATAAGCTAATGACAATCAAACATAATCATAAGAAACATGCATTAGCAACTGGCAAAAATAGAAATGCTTACATATTTAAAACCAAGTGTTATCTCTCACTCCCTGTCTCTCTCTCTCTCTCTCTCTCTCTCTCTCTCTCTCTCTCTCTCTCTCACAATATACACACACACACACACACACACACACACACAAACACACACAGGCCAAGAGACTTTGGAGAGTGGTGCGTTTTCCAATTTCTAAAACATAAGAGCAAAAGTTTAAACAAATGATCAAACGGTTTGCTCTGTCCTGCTTGTTGTTAGATTTTGGGGAGTTTACACTCCAGCAACGACACTCCAAACTAGCTTCATTTATGAAAAATCATTTCAATCAACAGTCTTTCTAAGACTATGGCTGGGAAACGTGCATTCAACGGTAGCGTGGCCGAGCGGTCTAAGGCGCTGGATTAAGGCTCCAGTCTCTTCGGGGGCGTGGGTTCGAATCCCACCGCTGCCAGAAACTTATTATAGTGGCAAGATTAAGTTAAAAAAAAAAAGTAGAAGCAATTCGATTGCCTACTGGTTTGGCTTATGTTGCCAAAAAGTATAACAATGTCATACCGTTTTTGGTACCTCTCCAAGTTAATTATAGTCCCCACTATGCCGCATAGATCATGTAGGCTACTGCTTATCCAGATTGCATGTCTCCTTCGTTTAGTCTGTTAGGCAGTGCTCGTTTCAGGCTGCTTTTCTCACTAGCATTGGCGGAGTCTAAAGTCAGCTTTTGGTTTCACTAACGTTACAGTAACTGTCCACATCCACAAGTCTTAGGAGGAAACCTTAGGGAATGCGCACAGCCTAAAAACAAAATACCTGGGAGGAACAGGTCAGGGCGAATAGTTTCCCACGCCGATTGGGGAACCCGGAAGCAGCTAGACTCCCAGCCTTCACAATAAAAGAAATACAAATAAAAAAAGACATTAGTTTATTAGTCTCGCTTTGCCAGACCTTCCTCCAAAGCCCGCTGGGGAAGAGTCTGGCTACTCCATATAGCATTCGGGGATGGGAGGAAAACGTGTTCTGGTTCAATGGCATTGCTTTAAACCAATCACAATCGTCTTGGGCGGAGCTAAGCACCGGAGAAAAGCCAGGGTTGGTAAATGCCAACACAAAAAAAAGCCTAATGCAACGGATATCCGGCCTAAATGAGTGAAACCCAGTGGAATTTCCAAGGGGGTAAGCTTCGCTTCAGAACGCGAACCTCCGATGGCGCCATTTTGTTGCTAAGAAGCGATCACCTCTTGTTAGCATTACACTGACCGCCATTTTTTTTTTACGTCACTTGACTGCGAATAACTTTACATCTGAAGCGTTTAAAGACTCTATTTGTCCATTGACCATAGCCTACATGCAGTACTCCAAAGTACCCCTTAGGGGTACACGTACCCCCATTTGAGAAACACTGCTCTAAAGTGTTGGAAACCCGACTATGTGTATCTGTGTGTGTGTTGATTGGATGCTCTGCACTGGAAACAAAACCCAGAGATTATAGAGCATATACTGTAGCGTTTTACAGGATTTGATTCCAATAGCCTAAAAGTTATTGAGTTTGAAAAGTGAGTCATTCAATTTGCATTTAAGTTGTTTATATATGTATGAAGTCAAAGTTAAAAGGGCCATTTTGTTCCATTTCCTTATTCTGGCTTTTTTTTTATTAAGAAATAATTTCAAAATCTTAAAGTAAATGAAATGATTTATTGATATGCCATTTACATAGACATGTTCACACGCCAGTAATAAAATAGCCAAAAAGTCGAAAAGGCATTTAACATGAGAATAAATTAATTAAAGGTGGTTTAGGTATCAGCCCTGTGCCGTAGACTGTTAATATTAATATTTACAGTCTATGCCCTGTATACACTTTAATTTAATCTGTATCGCAAGATAACGCTTTTACTCTGAAAATATTGCACCGGAAGACAAATTGTTGTTGTTAGCGGCTGAACGCAGGCGGGCTGTGAAAGTTATCTCTGCGAGGAAGCACGTCTTTTAAACCAAGTGCAACGTTCAAATGGACGTTTACATCCAGCGAGTAACAGCCACGGCTCTCTGAGCTTGCACGAGACGAACACGCTCGAGTTTGTCTCGTGAATCTTTCAGTCTAGTCTGGTAACGTAAGTAGCGACGTGAGTCGAGATGAAGCCGCCTCCTCGGAAACGAACTAAAATAGATCGCACCCTCGCATACAGCACCCTGTCTGCCGAACCTTCGGGTAAACAGAAGGCCGGCAGTCAGTGGAAAATGGCCGAACAGAGGAGTCTCCTGACGGCACTGAAAAGACTCAGCGGGAAAACCCAGGGCCACGAAGACATCGACTATGATTTCCTGAGAAGCCACGTGAAAACTCGGTCCATTTCGGAGGTAACGCGACACTACTCGATTTAGCGACAACGTGATTCCGTCACGTTATAGGTAACTGCACATTCAGTGTGCACCTCAGGGTAAACGCTGCTTGGTAGCTCTGTTTGGATGTAAAAACCTAGTTCTGTCAGTGGTGGAAGAAGTATTCAGAGCCTTGACTTAACCCTTGTGTGGCGTTCGGGGATGTGGGACCTTTTTTCAGTGTTTGCTAAAAGAAAAATTATGCTCTTTATTGTTTATTCTAACTCAAACTCATTGGCCTTAGCTCATTTTCTGTGAGAACATAAAAAATAACTTATTTTCAATGACTGCACATGGTACATAAGTATTACATATGAGGTGTTCTGGTCTACTGGACCCGAGTGTATTTAAATGTAGGTGCTATGTAACTATGTTGTCTTTCTGCACGTGCTATTCCCGCACAAAGTTGCAAAATTGTAACATTTCAAGCACTTTCACCTGTTCTGATTAACTTCTAAAACTAAGCACCAATAATGATCAAAAATCTTGGTTTCTATTTTTTTATTTTTTTTTATTATGGAATTTCCTTATTTTCTCACAAAAAAACGAAAATGATCATAAATGTGATCTCACAGAGGTAAATGGCAAATATGAACCATAAATGATGTATATAGCATTGGTAATTGAGCTAAAGTAAACATCTATTAACTATTTTTACATAAATTGTTACGGCTGTATTGATTTAAAAGCCTAACAATGTAGTGGGTCCACCAGACCCGGGAACATTGGCTGTGTAACAAAAATATGAACACCACACAAGGGTTAAGTACTTAAGTACTAGTAGGCTACCACGCACAGTATCATCCGGAAAATGTACTTAAAATATTAAAAGTGAAAGTACTCAATGCAGGAAAATCTTCACATAATAGACAGGAAGTTATACAAACTAAGTGTTTATTCGTCTTATCATTTCAGCTGGACTTGTAGGCCTATACGGTGTTGGGTAGTTTAACTTCTAATAAAACATCCTATTTTATAAACTACATGTGTTTTGTGTGCAAAAATATTAATTTGAAAAAAGTAACTAGTAACTAAAGCTGTCAGATTAATGTAGTGGAGTAAAAACTACAATATTTCTCTCTGAAATGTAGCAGAGTAGAAAGTGGCATGAAAAGACTCAAGTAAAGTACATAAGTACCTCAAATTTGTACTGTTGTACAGTTAAGAGATGTGTGGACTATCCCTTTCTTCCTTTTAGATGCAATCTGTGGTGGAATATTTGAAGAACAAAGTGATCTCAATGGCGAGCCAAACGCTAAAGGAGAAGAGGTTGGAGGAGAAGGTCCGAAAGCCCATCGAGGTGTGGACACACATGGCTTCTACTGTAACTGGAAGCCTTGAAGAACCCATTTCCACTGCATTCTCTCAGGTACTGCGAGCCAGATATGAATAAGTTAGGTTAGATTGCTTTTATTATCTTTTATTTTTTTTGCACACTATGGAAGTGGAGAGATATAACTTGGAATAACGCTCAATTTCACTCCGTTTCAATGAAAAATGACTCCTATGTTGGCACCACCTGAATCTTTCATCTCTCTCCTCCCACCTTGGTTCTCAGATGCTGATCGTGTCGTCCACAGAGCCTTGCACCCTGAGGAACTGTGACCCTCCCCAAGTCCACAGACCACCCACAAACACAGACGGGCCTGTTAGTCGCACCATCACTCCTAGACCAATGACTAGGTTGCCAGTCAAAGGTATGGACCGCCAGACAATACAAACTGATATCAGTAGTTAGTGTCATGCCATGCGGATCTTTTTGTGATCGTTTTTAGATCTGTTTGTAGACTTTTTCTAATTGTTTTGCGTCTTTATGGTGGTTGTGTGCATAGATATAGAACAATAGATATGACATGACGTCACAACTAATGGGATAACTGTCCGCCATCTTACCTGGGTACTGTTTACAATTGCCGCCTGTGGGCAGAAACTTTATTATCAGCTGTGCAGCACCTGTTGCTTTATCAAAAGGACCAAAGTGACTAGGGAGGCTGGCATTAGGGCTGCACGATACGAGGAAAATATCTAATTGCGATTATATTGACTGGTATTGCGATTGCGATATGATTCACGATATTGGAGGAAATGATCGTTTTTGTATCATTATTCTCATTTTCATTGAAAATTATTAACATTGAAAGAAATTAAAATGATTATAGTGTGATTTTTTTTTTTTTTTTTTTTTTTTTTTTTGCGAGGCTCTGTACCAAACAACAAAGGTGTTTTCTGTAGTCTGTAGGATAGGATTTGTAGGCCGGGATGTCTCTGCAGCACTCAGAATGGTTTGACACATATTTTGCCATTAACAAATATTGCTCCTTCCCCCTGCGATTTGGATATTGCACCAGTCCATATTGCGATTTTGATACAATTGCGATTAATTGCGCAGCCCTAGCTGGCATCACTGCGACATTTATTTTTCACATATAGGCAAAAAGGTCGGTGAACTACGTAACTTTACTGTTAGCTACCAACGGACCAGCTGCATTCTAACTTAAGTCAAAGTAACTGCTAGTGCTCAACGGCATTGATTTTTGTTAGCAAAACAGATCATTAATGACCAGCAAACATTGTTTTGTTAGCTACGCTAACTTAGCTCAAATGTAATGTTTAGTTAACGTTGTAACAAAGTTATTGCTATAACGTTGACATTTGACCGCTAAGCAGCTGATTCCATGCCAATCAGGTGTAACCTTAGAACGTGTTAACAATGTCAGATTCCTCCCTCCCCCTCCCTCAGCTGAGCGTCCTAACGCCAACGCAGCCCGTCCCCTCATGGTTATCAAGACCCCGGCACCCGCCATGGGCCCAGCCAAAAGACTCCCAGCACCCTCCCAGGTGGTGAGAGTGCCAAACAGCAACATCCCTCCACCGAAGCAACGGCTTCCTGCCACAGCTGGAAGCTCGCCTGCTGCTGCCGCCCCCTCCACCTCTCAGTCTGCAGCCTCCGCCTGCCCGCCGGGTGCGGCAGCAGCACTCGCCGTGCCTCCTAAATCGTCCTCACAGACTGTGACTCCACTTACAGGTAGGGGTGTAAAGATGCGTCACTCTGGATCCATGTATCGATTCAATCCTCAATGATCCAGTATCATAGATACAAAGAGACGTAGCAATACATATGGTCATCTTTAAGATGCATTTTGAAATTCCAACTTTTATATTTATTGTTTTTTTTTGTTATAAAGAGCAGTTTGTTTTTAATTTAAATGTCTGGAAGAGCTTAGAAATGATATTTTAGTTGTTTTTTCTAAATATGTATAAATGTAACTGTGTTTAAATGGGCTTATGTATCATCTCGTATCGGTCAATAACCTAGCTTGGAAATTAGTAACTCTACCTTTCGAGTGAATCTTCCCACGCACCTTGCTGCAGTACAATCTTGAATATATGTGGCTGCATGCATAAGATAACTTTCAAAATGAACCAAAGACAACTTATCAGTAGTGGTCCATAGGGGGGGAGGGCGGCGCTTCTGGCATTTGCCCAAATTCCAGACGGCCAGCCCGTCACTGGCTTTTCGCGATGTGTTTATTGCACCAGTTGATACTGCGATGGTGATTTAAAAAAAAAAAAAACGGTATCAGCCCTATATTACACCCGGCGCAGCGCAAAGCCTGACGCGAGTGTCTTTGCTAGTTTAAGACCGACGCAGTTGTCAGTTTCCCGTCCAGTCCCCACGTCGTTTAAATAGCAAAAGCACCTTCACCCGTGTACCCATGGGCGTGCTGGTCTTATAGGGAAGTGTGTTCGGGTGCATTCTGGGCGTATTGCTATCTTGAGGCTGTGGGAAGTGATGGCGCCATTGACCAACAAAAAGCTGGTCTAAAGTCAATAGCGCAGCATTTCATTGTTATTTTAACAGCAAATTAGTAAAATGTGCCTAGGCTTATGCACACAGCGCGCACACTATGCTTGTTACACTCTCAGGGACGCACAGCAGCACACACACATGTAGAAGATTACAAATAAAAATATTACGGTGCAAATCCTCCTCCATCATAACAGCAATGCTCCAAGGTCCAAACGCGCCTGGCTTTTAAAGGGAATGGGAGATGGCCTCTGATTGGTTTATTGCATGTTACCAAAACACACCTGAATTGAATTGATGAATTAATGAAGACACTGAGTACAACCCTTTTGAACCATGCGTCCGGCGCACGGACCCTATTTTTCCGCTGTCAAATTAGCAAAAGTGGGTTTGTGAATGCCCTGAACGCACCTTAGATCGTTAAAATAGGGCCCCAAATATCGTGTAGCTCTAAATCGGATCGGGGCAGACTTTGTGATATCAGTAAATATTGTATCGTCGTCCTGAGAATCGTTACAATATCATATCATGATTAAAAAAACGTGTGATTTACACCCCCCCCCCCAAGTTACAGGACAAGTCCCGCCCAGTTCTGGCTCTGCAACAGTGGTAAAGACTCAGAGTGCTGGCAGCTCTCTAATCCGGACTACCCAGCAGCCCGCGGAGCGACACCCCACCCCCATCTCCACCGCCTCCACGTCGAACTCCCTCTCCTCCACCAACGCCACCAGCCACACTACAGTCCCCAGTACCGCAGGGTCCTCTGGTGCCTCCTCCACGCCCCCACTCTCCGCCACCGCCGCGGCCTTGTACGCCCGCTTCGGTCGCACCAACAAGTACAACACGACGGACACGCCGAGGGTGTTGGGCGTCAAGAGCGCCGTGGACTTTGAGAGGATCTATTGCTACCTGAGTCAAATCCACCAGCCGAACGACGAGTGTCATCTCACCCCCATGGGTGAGTCCGAGACAGGAGCTGGAACAGTTCCAAATTTTGCTGTCGAATTAAATGTCCCAGATATAATTGCCATTAACAATATAATTCTCTCTTTCAGTCAAATTTTATATTTATTTATTCAAACAAATAAATGAAACCCAAGTGCTTAATGAATTCCAGTATACATCTTTTCGTTCTATATATTTGGTTAGATCTGTGAGTTCATCCCCTGAAAACACTCTTCTTTTTTAGAATAGAATTTAGACAAGCAATCTGGTCACAATCCCAGCTGCCATCACACACGCAGAAGGCAAATGTCCTTAATTGTAGGACAATAATATACAGGACACCCAAATATTTTGCGTCCCTAACGTATCAGTTACCGTACACGTTTCTGCAGTTGGTTTCATTGTTCTTAGAAGCAACGTTTTCTAATGTGGTCTTGTGTCCTCTAGAGAGCGCTATAGTGCTGGATCTGTTGATGTCTCTCCCAGAGGAGCTTCGCCTGCTGAACTGCAACAAGCTGCACACACATCTGACCCAGGTACACCTCGCTGGCGACGGTAAACTGAGATGAGGTATTCCTTTGGAACAAGGCTGGGCCATTAGCTCTAAACGTTGGCCTGTGGTCATCCAAATCAATGGAAAGAGGAGCCTGTTGAACGATTACAGGCTCAGTGAATGGTTTTTCAAATCAGTTGGTTATTGATCAAAAGGCCAAGAAATGGAAAGATGCTAAAATAAATTCTGTTGGGATCACATTAATCTATATCAAGGACATTCCACTTCTGGGGTATTGCTGCGTTGCTGCCGAAAATTCCGCCGGATGTCCTTCTTTTAGACCGGATTGTTACCTTCCTCTTTCTTTGTGTTGTAATTCTAAACTCGGGTGGATTTGTGAGGACTATGGTTAACTGCTCCTCAGATCTCTGCAGGGTAAATCCAGACAGCTAGCTAGACTATCTGTTGAGTTTTCTGTTGCACGACTAAAACTACTTTCTATAGTCAAAAATTGCAGATAAAGGCTTCTAACCATATACTACACAAACGGACATGTTCCAGCAGTAATGTGATCTGAAATTGGGGAGAAATAAACAACATTGGCGGCCCAAAAAAAAAAAGCCTACCTGGAGCAGATGACCAATGATGGAAACCTGGCTTGGAACCTGGAATGTCCGATTAACACTACCAGTTAAAGAGTTTAAAAAAAAAAAAATAAAATAGTATTACATTTCAAAATAAATAACCCCTATAAAAAAATAGGGGTGGGGGAAATAATCGATACAGCATAGTATCGTGATATTTTCCGTGGCAATACTGTATCGATACACAGACGCCAAGTATCGATCTATTATTATATACTATTATTATGTTTGTCTGCTTGACAATCCCATTTTTGCAGCAATAAAATTTAAGTGAGATGAACAGATTAATTATCTTTAGATAAAACGGATATTGACAAAGTTTCCTTTGGGGACATAATTTGAAGTCGGAAAAAGGTAATAAATTGCAATACCATCCATCCATCCATCCATCCATCCATCTTCGTCCGCTTATCCGGTGTCGGGTCGCGGGGGGAGCAGCTCCAGCAGGGAACCCCAAACTTCCCTTTCCCGAGCAACATTAACCAGCTCCGACTGGGGGATCCCGAGGCGTTCCCAGGCCAGGTTGGAGATATAATCCCTCCACCTAGTCCTGGGTCTTCCCCGAGGCCTCCTCCCAGCTGGACGTGCCTGGAACACCTCCCTAGGGAGGCGCCCAGGGGGCATCCTTACCAGATGCCCGAACCACCTCAACTGGCTCCTTTCGACGCAAAGGAGCAGCGGCTCTACTCCGAGCTCCTCACGGATGACTGAGCTTCTCACCCTATCTCTAAGGGAGACGCCAGCCACCCTCCTGAGGAAACCCATTTCGGCCGCTTGTACCCTACCATATCGCAATATGTTTAAAATTGCAATAATATCGTATCGTGACATAATTGGCGGGATGATATCGTATCGTGAAGCCTCTGGTGATTCCCACCCTTATATACAATCTATTTCACCTACAAACTCTGCAATAGAAATGGTCCGCCAGCGCCTACATTGGTATTTTTGCTCATTGTGTCCTATATCAGAAGTTTTCTGTAAAATAGTGTTAATATCTCGTCTCGATCTCGTGAACCCAATCTCGTGTCTCGTCCCACCCCCAGTATTGGTATAAAACATAGTTTTTTGCAGCTTTTTGCATTAATCTGACAGCCCTCTTCTGCGTGTCTTTAGGTGTACCAATTCCTCTCATCCCCCGCTGACTCCAAGACGGCGCGAGAAATGTTTAAAGAGCGGAAGGATGGACTCTGTGCTCAGACAGGGGCCCCGAGCGGTCCCAACGGTAAGCAGAGCACTGCTGGGGCTGCCGACAGCGGCGATGTCACAGACAGTGGAGGGAAGAAACGGCAGCCAGAGGAATCTGAGAGCCAATCATCAGGAAGCAGTAACCCATCAGGACATTCAGGCAATGCAGAAAAGATGGGACTCTGCCCCCCCCTCAACCCATTTATGGTGCCACTGAAACTGTTGAGGCGCAAATAGGTCACGTTCAAAAATGTATAAAAACAAATGTGCAATGGTTTGTTCAGTATGCTTAAGTTATGTCTACATTCTATAATAATACATTATCTTTACACTCATTTTAGAGTTTTAAAGTATTTGGTCATTGTTTGTCTCAGAGGTTCCAAGGCTGGGCATGGAACCAGAATCTGGAGTATGGGATGTCTGGTTACTTTGATTCATATCCTCATTTATACTTATTCTTTGATGAGGTAGGTTCTATTTAAATCAGAATATTGTCCATTTCAGACATTTCAGTTTTATTTATGCAAAGTTCTTGTTCAGCTGCTTTTGTTAAGACATTAAACACTGATGCATTGAGAAGTTTGGCTTATTTTCTTAAAAGAAAGAAAAGGCTTTTTTTTGTACAGGGCAACTAAAGATTATTGTCATTATTGATTGATCTGCATATTATTTTCTTTATAAAGCCTTTGGATAATAAAATGTCAGAAAAAAAGTGAAAAATGCCCAGCACAATGTTTAGTTGTTTTGTGTGTCCAAACAGTCCAAAATAATTTCCATTGACTCTTTATAGAAACCCAACAATACTCACGTTAAAAGCCCCAACCAGTACATTTTTGCTTTTGGCATTTTACTTCAAAATTACTGAAACTATTATTTTATGTTGATTGACTAAAATCGATTCATTATTTCAGCTCTAGTTTCTTAGAATTAGAAATTAAGATGTTTCAATAAGTATTTTTGCGTAGTGAAACTCTTTGTGAAGCTTTAAGGGTATAGAGAGATGAGCATTATTCTGTGGCATTCTAAGACCAAAGTTATTATATATTAAATATTATTGATTACTAGCTGGCCACAATCAATAAAAGATTACAGTAGCAAAATATTGAAATAACACAAAATGGGTGTCTGTGGCAGCAGATGGCAGCAAAAGCCATTCGGAGGCTTCAAATGTGCTTCTAGAAAAAGAAGACGGGCCAGTTAACAAGGACCTGTTGGCTCCGTATCAAAGCTGAATCCGTTTTACTGACTAAAATGTAACTCGGTGGTGGTTCTACATTGATTTATAAATATAAATATACAGTATAGTGTATATTTATTTAAGTTCAGACAACTTATACTGTCATATTTTGTGCAGAATTGTGTTCATTGTCTTTTGAAAATGTTGGAGGTAGAGATTGTGCAACTTAAAAAGTGTTTCCTGTTGTAATTGCAATAGTTAAATAACAGGATTTTCTTAAGTATGTTTTTCAAATGTTCTGATGAAGGATTTGTGCAATTGAGAAATAGAATTTTCTCTTTCACTTATGTTGTTATAATAATATATTCAATGTATATATACAGTACAGGCAAAAAGTTTGGACACACCTCATTCAATGTGTTTCCTTTTATTGTCATGACTATTTACATTGTAGATTCTCACATCAAAACTATGAATGAACACCTATGGAATTATGTACGAAAGTGTGAAATAACTGAAAACATGTCTTATATTTTAGATTCTTCAAAGTAGCCACCCTTTGCTTTTTTGTTAATAAGAGAAAACATTCCACTAATTAACCCTGATAAAGCACACCTGTTAAGTGAAAACCATTTCAGGTGACATAATTCCATATGTGTTCATTCATAGTTTTGATGCCCTCAGTGAGAATCTACAATGTAAATAGTCATGAAAATAAAGAAACACATTGAATGAGAAGGTGTGTCCAAACCTTTGGCCTGTACTGTATAAAAATGTGCCAAAAATATATACAATCAGATATATAAAAAATATAACAAGAGCAGAGAGCGACAATAATATAAAATATTAAGAATAATATACAAATAAAATATATAATAAATAGGCCTATTCTAAATAGCACAAATCCTTCATCACACAAATGTGAAAACACACTAAAGATAATTTACACTGTAGCATAATTTACACTATAGCACTAAGAACAGATAACACAAACACAAACTAAAACTTTCTGGCTTTCCTCGATGCAAAAATAATCAGTGATGTTATCGTATGAAATCTGCTCCCCTATTGAGTGATTGATATTGATGACGGCAAGGCCAGCGAGCCGTTCCTGGGACATAGAGAGAGAACAACATAGACTTGCCAAATAACAGGAATTCGATGGATTTATCCCGAGGAAAATTGTTGTGCAGCAGTTGCAATACAAAGTAGGAAGAGTTCAATAATTGTATTTAATATAGCACCTTTTACAGAACAAAGTCACAAAGTGCTTCACAAGATTCAAATTGTTGAAAATAAGACATAAACCGTAAAATAAATAAAAAACAAGCAATAAAAAAGGAAAATAATTATTGGAAATAACTAAAACTTAAAGACAAACGGCATTACTAACATGAGACGCAAGCCAGTTTAAATAGGTGAGTCTATATCTGATTTTTATAGGTATGACAATAGGGAGGGCGTTCGACAGCGTCAGAGCCACCACTTCAAAGGCACTGCCAGCTTTTGTTTTAAGTTTAGCGCAAGGTAGCATTGTATTTTATATCAAAATCACCACCATATTGTGTGCATATTCTCAGAAGCTGTTGGAGACCAGCACTATATGGGCTAAAAATGACCAAATCATCTGCGTACATAAGGTGATTAATTAGTGAGTCACCAACCCTACAGCCTGTACCACATGCATTTAAAATCAAAGACAAATCATTCATATACATATTAAAAAGATGAGACAGAATTCCGCCCTGGCGAACAACATTGGTCACTAGGAAGAGAACATACTGTATGTTACATTCCCCCATCTCGCTCTCATTGTCTGATGCGAGTACCAATGCACCAATATTCTAATTAAAAAACCAGGGACCCCACCTTTAGAAGCATCAATGAAGCACAAGAAAATTGTGGAATTTTGCCTATTATATTTATCTAAAATTCCCTGCAAAAATACATAAATCAGTGCCATGCTTTCGTTTAAAACCAAATTGGTTATCAGTAGACAGGACGTACCTCTCAAGTCTACACAATAGAACTGTCTCCAGCACTTTGGACATAACACTGGCCAGAGCTATTGGCCTGTCATTATCCCCACTTTATCTTTAATAACTGGTACTAGCACAACAGAGAGCATAGAATCAGGTAACTCTCCATGAACAAAAAAACCTGTGTAGCACATAGCTTCCAGAGGGCACAGTTTCTTACTGGCAAGTTTAAGATGTTCAGCTGTAATATTATCCAGGCCACAGGCCTTATTATCTCTGAACTTCAATATTGCTTCATGGACTTCAGCAGGCAGAAGTGACAACAACATCATCATTAAACTCTACATTATCCACTACAAACAGATTACTTTTTACACAGTTTAACATTTCATAATATTGTTTCCACCATAACTGAGATTTCATCAGGACCACTCACACCATCTATATTAGATGATTATATTAGATGTTTTGCAATTATATAGTGCGAGGGAAAACCAGTAATCCCTGCTCAGCACACCTACGTAACCCACTGGTGATATAAGGATGGATCAGGTCAGAGATTTACACAGGTGCCTGACCATTTAGGGCTCTATGTTTTAGAACAAGAAGCTTAAAATGAATCCTGAACTTGATAGGAAGCCAATGTAACAAGGATAAGATGGGAGTGATGGGACTCGTCCTGCTGGCCGTGGTCAACAGTTTTACAGATATGGTGACTAATCCATGGCATTATCAAAGCAACCTAGGAAGATATGTTATCTGAAGCAAGGACCTTATTTTATTTGGACTAAGCTATAAAAAGCTGTTATGATCCAGTTCGTGATGGCAGTCAGCCAATTTTGCAAAACAGTTTGTTAGGTCTCATTAGGCTTAAAGGAGACATACAACTGGATATCATCAGCCTAACAATGACATAAGAGATTCCTTTAAATTGGCTAATAATAGGACCTAGAGGAAGCATATACCATGCAAATAATATAGGGCTTCACACAGAACCCTGAGGCACACCGAGGGAAAGGGCAGCAGTTTCAGATATGTGGGGACCAAGTGACAGAACAATTCCTATCCAAGAGATGAACCAGTCAAGGGCGCTCCTAGAGACAGCCACCCACTTTAAGCCTTTTAATCTGGATGCTGTGATCCACATTCAAATATATAAAGAGAAAATATGAAATGAAATACAATATATAAAAAAATACATTAACAATAAGGTAAAGACACAATGTAAGGTAATGGTGCAAAATATTAACCAGTTGGCATTAACGGTATAGGGATCATATGTATGAGAAGTGTCATAACATTTTTTTATGGCAACTGACAAGACTTCCCTTTGTAGTGAATGATTTATGATGCAGTTTCTGTGCATGAAAAACTCTGGTAAGGAACTACTTTTGATTTTCTGTCCAAAGATTCCATTTGTTAATAATTATTTGAAGATGATTTATTGACAGTGGCTTAGTTTCTAAATGTCCGTGATCAGTCGACAATAAGAAAACAAGGGCTCTTGACAGATGAAGGTGTGTTTAAGGTGAAGCGGCATTGCCATGACACTCAGTTTGTGTTGACAATAATGATAATAAATGCCTAAGATGACGTGCACAGTTGGGAGGGAGTTTACAGGAGCAATTGTTTTCCATACTGCTTTACAACATTTATCTTTTTGACAACTTTTATAACTGGGTGGCTAAAACATCTTAAACCTGATTGTGCAATCCCACAACAGATAGCAGTTTGTCATTCACTTTACCTGGAAACAGAAACCTATGGCACATCTTCACAGATATCACACAGTCATTCTCTCAAGCTGATCTCTGGTCTGATGTTCCTTGAGTTCCCTTTTTATTATATAGGTTATAAAGGTCAGCAAAATGGATGGTTTTAATAGTGTTAAATGCTTTTACCATTTCCATAGCATTCAGTATACATATGTTACAATACGTAAGTTATTAAAAATTATAATGGTGGAAGTATTCAGATCTGCAAGTCCAGCATTAAGAGCACAGAAAATATTAATCAAAAATAAAACTTAATTATGCAGAATGGTCCCTTCTATACTTTTATATTATTAAGCATACACAAATAACGTTGACACCTCAACATTACACTAGTTCAGTCTTCTAAAGGTGTTTAATTTTTTTTTCCTAGGGATATTTTTAGGAATGTTGAAACAGGAAAAGGGTGAAAAGGTTTATTTTATGGGTTGATAGTTTCCAAAAAAAAAACTTCCACCTTTGGTGAAAACAATTCTTTAGTTCTGTAATTTTTTTGTCTATATCCACGACGTTCCACTTCCGGGATTGCTCCGGTGCCGCCGGAATGGCCCTCCTTTCTGAGGACCATGGTTAACTGCTCCTCAGATCTCTGCAGGGTAAATCCAGACTTTGAATGTACACGTTCCACCGAAACAAGGTCCTTCTCGAGGCTATTTTGCAGTGGCACCGTGGCTCTGCCCAAGACGATTGTGATTGGTTTAAAGAAATGCATGTGTTCTCTTAAGTTGCAATGCATTGGCCCCTCATAGGGTGACCAGATTTCCCGGAGCTAAAACCGGGACACTTTGTGCGTGACCGTAGTGCTTGTGCATGCACACACTTTTTAACGTTTTAACCTTTTTAAATTGCCAACCCAGGTCAGACATAGACACAGACAGTAACTTCATTATTTTGATCGTAGGCTCCTCATTTAATGTTAACAGTGTTTTTTCCTCTAAAATTAACTAAATTGCAGCAACAGCCTTTTTCAGTTTAGTGTGAGATTTATGTTGAGATTTTTTCTAAAAAAAGATTCTTTGAAGTGTTATTTATTCCAATAACACTAGAAGAACTTAAATGATTTATTGAATATTGAAATATTTTGAGCATTAAACACTTAATTTCCTGCATTCTGGTGAATTTTTATGCACCTATTTATACCTTTTTCTGAATCAATGTATGCTGCAAACAGGGGCGGATCTAGAAAAATATTTATGGGGTGGCGAGAGGGGGCAGAAATTTTTGAGGGGTGGCAACATATGGCAAACGTGTATATATACTGAATTTAATCACAGTTTGATGAGAAAAAGTTTGTACACACTACAAAAGGGCACAGGCTGCCATTTACAATCTCATACAGACAAACTTAATCTCATGCAATCAGTGTCTTGCATTTGAGGCGACCATACAATATGATCTCACTTAATAGGAGAGAGAAGTATGATAGAAGTAAGGGGCTTTATCACAGGAAAGGCATTAAGGTGAGAAACGGGTGATGAGTGGCAAATGTGTGAGGGGGGAAGCAAACATTGGACATTGGAGATTCACGCTCGTAAATGGTCAAATTGGCCGTAACTTTTAATTTGTTGCTGCCAACTGGGGTGGCAGCAGGGGTGGCAAGGCTTTCTTTTAGGGTGGCATTTGCCACCCTATGCCACCCCGGTAGATCCGCCCCTGGCTGCAAATATCTTTATGTAAAGAGAAACACAGATTACAATCCAAACATGATGCATGTCAACAGCAGAGAGCATCCATAAACCTGAAGCTGCTCTGCATTTTACAGCGAGAGTGGACACTAAGCGACGCACAGGTCTGCTTCAGGTCTGTGTGTTTGAGTCTGAACCGTAGACTTGAAATGTCGCGTCACAGGAACTTCAAACTAAATCATTAGTATTGCGCTTAGATTAGTATTAGAGACGGTTGCTAGGTGATAGCAACATATACGGCATGATGGTCAGACCCCGCACTTAAAGTACAGGCCAAAAGTTTGGACACACCTTCTCATTCAATGCGTTTCCTTTTTATTTTCATGACTATTTACATTGTAGATTCTCACTGAAGGCATCAAAACTATGAATGAACACATATGGAAGTATGTACTAAACCAAAAAGTGTGAAATAACTGAAAACATGTCTTATATTTTAGATTCTTCAAAGTAGCCACCCTTTGCTTTTTTATTAAAAAGGGGAAAAATTCCACTAATTAACCCTGACAAAGCACACCTGTGAAGGTAAAACCATTTCAGGTGACTACCTCATGAAGCTCATTGAGAGAACACCAAGGGTTTGCAGAGTTATCAAAAAAAGCAAAGGGTGGCTACTTTGAAGAATCTAAAATATAAGACATGTTTTCAGTTATTTCACACTTTTTTGTTAAGTACATAATTCCATATGTGTTCATTCATAGTTTTGATGCCTTCAGTGAGAATCTACAATGTAAATAGTCATGAAAATAAAGAAACACATTGAATAAGAAGGTGTGTCCAAACTTTTGGCCTGTACTGTAGCTGCCCGTTCTATTCGCCTCGGAAAAATAAACTGGACAAAGTTACATTCGGGGCTAAACTCAAAACATTTGGGGCTCACAAAATCGGCTCAAGCTGCTCCTGGTGTAAACCGGGACACTTTAGCATCCCGACAGGCTTTTGTCGGGACTCGGGACAAGCTATTCAAAACCGGGACTGTCCCGGTCAAACCACCACCACAACGTCTGGTCACCCTAGCCCCTCAGGGCCTCTGTAATATATAGACCAGAAAGGGCCCCCCCCCCCCTGGAACATTATGTAGTTATTTCAATTTTTATCAGTTTGTCAAAAGCTGAATTGCTACTGTATTAGTCACTGGTGTTCTGTTCTATTTATAACTGGAGAGGGGGGAATGTAAGTTCACTCAGAGGGAGGTTTTGTCAGGTTAAGTGTCTGATAAAACAAAAGTGAACTCCCCTTTACAACAGGAGATAGTGTATGTTACCTCACTACACTAACCCCTCACCCTGTTACCACACCCCACCCCACCTTAAGACACCTTGCCTATTAACCTTTGACTCCTCCAGCATTGACGAAGTTGACTGTGTCCTGTCGATTTCATATAATGTATTAAACATTGGCTCAGCCATTGCAGTTATTATCTCTGGGCTCTGAGGTGTGTCACAATTGAAGCTGTTGTAAATTCCACGTTGAACAACTATGAACAACCACTCGTACCAACACTTCCCTGTTGCCTATTCACCGCCTGTAGCTGCTCTTCACATTCTATCAAAACAAAGAAGCAGTTACCTGCAGAGGCCTGTGTACGACGTTCATAAGAAAGCAAAAGAAAATCAGCAAATCAGCAACAAACCAGTATAGTATGGTAGTATACTGTGGGCCATTAAAGCAGCAATTTTAACTAATCTTATCCCAAGGTCCATTACAGATTACAGTCCATTACATTACAGTTCAACCACATATCTGTGTCCACATATATCATCTGATGTGTTTGCTCAGCTGTCATGGAGATGGCTCAGTTGTCATTATGGGACCTAAGCGTGGACCTTTCCGTCACATGAGGCTTGTTTATGATCAGCCAGACTAACGCTGCACAATTTTGATTGCCGATTTATGTGTTTTATATGAAACCTATATTTTACATAAATGAAAACCAAATGGTTTGGTGAAGTATTGTTAGATTTTCTGCAGAGGAAGTCCATAAATATCTGATTTGATTAGTTGCAGAGTGCAACAATGCATGCAACCCAACGCAGTTCTGCTTTCCACCAGGAACTACAGGCTGAGAAACAGACCATGTTCCTCTTAATGTAATTTACTCAATGTGGTCTAATGTAATATCCCTAGAATTACATTCACTGTGTATTTAACCCTTGTGTTGTCTTCCCATTGACCATTAACTTTAACGATTTTTGAGTTCAGAAAAAACAGAAATGATGAAATATGTTGACTAATAGTTAAGATCAGAGGACGTTGAGTGGCTCACAGACTGGTTTTTGTCAAAGGTTAGTCTGGATGCTGTTTAACCATTTCAACTTTTTTAGAAATGCTATAAAATTGAAGAAACCAAAATTAAATAAGAGTAATCATGAACTTTACCTGTGAAGAACGTTGTGGGTCCGTACAATGTACATCCATGCATCCGTGTTATTTTTGGGCAATTTTGTTGCAAGAAACCCATATTTCTGATATAAAAAAACTTGGGTCAAATCTGACCCAAGGACAACACAAGGGTTGTATAAATACACTTTGACCTACGTATTGGAACCTCTTTTTTAGATCTAATTATATGAAAAATATATTAACAGTGATTCTTCCACATGAGTGGATCTCTCAATCAATCAATCAATCTACACTGTTAGAAAAGTCCGTAGAAATACGGGCTATATAATATTCTGTGTTAATATGAAGGAATCACAACTGGTCGACTTCAGGCTTTGTGAGATCTTCCTCAGCTTTAATCAGATATTCTTGTCTGCTTTTGAGGCAAGCCTCAGCTCACCTCAAACAAGCCAGCTCTCACTGCATGGTCAGATGTGAATGTCCTTCTTGAGGATTTTTCCCAATCTTTGTTTGACTAAATTCAGTTTTTAAGATTTTGTTAAGGGGAAGAATTAAGCATCTACATTTCAAATAATTCATTGTTTTTTTCAAAATAATTCCTTTAAAAAAAAAAAAAATTGCTTCAGTGATTTGGAAGAAATGAGAATCTAGTAGTGGAGCAAGACTATTTAGTCATCTCAGGAGGTATAAGACTACATAAGTAGTCAACATCCAAAATGGTCATCACATCGATCAATCAAACAACATTTATTTATATAGCACTTTACAGCAACCAGCAGGTATCCAAAGTGCTTTCCATAAAGTAACAACAGTAAAACATAAAATAACATACAGTAAAATCAGAAGGAATAAAACATACGTACGTAAATCAAAAATAGGACACATGAAAGCAGAAAAAACGGAACATGTCACAACGCTACTATGTATTAAAAGCCATTCTAAAGAAATATGTGTTTTGGTTAGATTTAAACAGAGCTACGTCTGTTATAGTGCGGATGTCAGGAGGTAACTTGTTCCAAAATCTTGGTGCCGCAACTGCGGAAGCGCGACCCCCCAGTGTCTGTGCCTCAACCTTGGGACTTCTAAAACCAGTTGATGGTATGACCTGTTGTTTTTGCGAACGGTTAAAATCTCGGACAGATACGCTGGAGCCAGGCCATTAATGGCCTTAAAAACAACCATTACAATCTTAAAATGTATTCTAAAACGCACTGGGAGCCAATGAAGAGTGTAAAGAACAGGGGTTATGTGTGGACGTGTGGAGGACTTGGTTAAAAAATGAGCAGCAGCACTTTGCGCAAGTTGAAGGAGGGAAATAGAAGTTTGATTGAGGACAACATTAAGTGCATTACAGTAATCCAGCCTTGAACTTATAAATAAAGGCATAAATTGCCTTCTCTAGATCACGCCTGTGTAGGAAGGGCTTGACTTAAGCCAGCAGACAGAGCTGGAAAAAGCTCATTTTAACAACGTCATTAACCTGTTTGTTGAATTTGCTGGTAATATCACATGGTCTTATCTTGGTAAGCCATTTGGCCAATTTGGCCAAATTTCAACATGATATATTTATTTTTGAAATTACCTTTTAGTAACACAATCCGATTTTAGAGGACAAAGTTATGATAAATAAGTGACACAAAGTGGCCCCCCTTTGCCTTATGTCATTATTTCCTACCATCCTCTGCAGTGAATGAAATACTATCAGGACAGGTGTGTGTGTGCAATAAATGTAGCTTGTTCCTTTATGATTGCTCCTCTTATCTTACTCAGTCATGCTATCTGTGACGTTTCTATAAACCTTGATACTAGGATTCCGATCCACTGAAGTCATTCACTTTACATTGTACACAGTGCACTTGATAGACACACGCATTTCTAATTTTCAGCATTTGGATTTGTGTCATTCATCACTGACGTTTCACCGCTGGCCTAGGATGTAATTTGGTTATGGCGCTTTCTTCACATTTTCTGATTATCTCTGCTATACTCATCTGCTTATGTTCTGCAAATGGTAAGATTCATGAGAATTTTCCAAACACAACATTTTACCATTTTACCATGAAGATACAGGGCTAAATCCTTATTTACTATATCAACTCATGTCTGTATTCTTTTCTTATCATGTCCATTACATCATGGTATGGCACTGAACGGGTAAAACGTCTTTCGTAATTAAGAATAAATTGATTCAGCCATTCAGGGGTAGTAATAAGTAGAAAGAGTATTCTGTTGGTTTTCCTTGATTTTGTAACTTTGATGGGCACTATTGGACGAAGTCCTTTTAGTGAAATTGTAGGGGAGAGCGTGGTATGTTGTCACCCTTTTCACACTGTCTAACATTTACTGAGCACCATACATACAATGGTATGTATGTCATACCAAAATAAAAAAAGGAAGTCTTGGGAACATATTTTGTATATATAACATTTTCATATCTTATCTCATTACGGAGTTGTAGACTGTTGAATAGAGAATGTGCACTTGTGACAATGTGCCCCATCGGCGGGTAAATGGTCACACTAGATTACAATTATATTATTATTATTAACACAACTACTTATTTGTGAAAATTGATTTCAATTTTTAAATTCAAACCAGAACTGAAAATATAAACAGTCATGCCTAGACAATCTGGAAAAACAATACACATTTCAATCAAAACACATTAAGTGGCAAGACCACTTTACTTTGAACTTTAAACTCTAACGTTCTCTGGCTTGCACATAGATTCATGGTAACTAAATGGAATGCTGCAGATAACTTGCTTAACGTAACATGTTTAACCTCTGAACTAAACAGATGCCCTGTATTTGACTAATCAGACTTATCTTCAGAGTCCCAATTCTGGCACACATAAATTGCCCGGCCTAAGGTGCAAGCATCATGGGCCCATATACATTTTACCTAGGTCACTTTTGGACGACTGTTTGAAAATGGCTCCATAAAGGCTATGTTTAGACAGAAACGATCTGAAGAGAAAACGCAAAAGTGGCGTTGCGTTCTCACTTTTTATTCCGTGTTTAGACAAGCGTTATGGGGGGTGGGGGGTTTTGGATCTGCGTGCATATGGTGACTCAAAAGTGTGTGAAATGCGATCCACCAAGTCCGCGCACCTGTGAAGAACCTTCCTTCTACTTGTCTCGCCTCCTCCTCTCTCCCTCTCCTCTCCCTTGTAGCGCGAAGTTAGCAACAAAAGCTGACAATTTTGTCTGGACAGACGAGCAGGTGGAGTTATTGCTCCAAACAATGCACACACAGACACACACGGGGCACACACACACACACACACACACGGTGTAGACACACACATGTGGCCAGGGCTGTAGTACTCCGGTCTTGGACTCAAGTCCGTTTTTCTATGGTCTCGGACTCGCTGGTATTCGGACTCGGACTTGTCTCGGTCTCAGCCACTGGTCTTGCCAAATATGGCTTTTGGTCTCGACCGAATCCAGGTGTCTTTACTCTTTACTATGTTCCCATCCCAGCAAACATTTGGACGTTTAATGACCGTTGAAAAGACGTCCGTCCGAGACGTCCCGTCATGGTTGAAAAATAGTTCCAAAATGAAAGTTGAACCGACGTCTATGACGTCACTTGGCCGTGAATTCCACGTCTTTTCTGGCCGTGAATTCCACGTCTTTTCTGCTCGTCCCTAAACGCCAGAATTAGTCTTCTTCTGGATGTTTATAAGGTGTGTTTCTGCATAAGTGTAGGCTATAAGCCTGCATATTAAACAATCATACACCCATTGTGTTAAATCGTGAACGGCGATCTTGACGTTTACACATCTAAACTTGACAAAGGTTCTAAAAAGGTCCAAAATCGGTAGTCATACCTGAACGTCTATAACACGTTATAATCACGTGTAGATCAAACAACACTTTACTTATACATTTAAGTTTTTAATATAATTAATTGCATCTGAATATAGGGTTAAGGTGTGTTGCATGTAATTATGCATAATTTATAGTTCTTACAGTAACTACATGTAACAAGGACACTGTAAAATAAACTGTTCTTATTTTCATTTTAGTAGTTCATTAAAAATGATCATAAAGATAACGGGATAAACTAAAAAGCCACAAAATTCCAAATCACATTTATTTATTTTACGGTTTATACAATACAGATTCACCCGGGAAACAGGAAAAACGTGTTCATTACAAAACAAATTCAGTTTTAGCTCAATTCCGTTAATTTAGTTCAGTTCAATAACACTGTCACAAATATCTCCCTTTGTGTAGCATCTTCTTGCAACATCATTTACACCAGAACAGTTATTTGTTATAACCACACCCCCAGCTCTTCCTGGAGCATGTTTCAAGTGTTCCACCATAGCCGCATCAATTTCTGATTCAGTTGAATTTGGGCTCCACCTCTTCACAGCATCTGAGGGAAGAGAATATTACAATAATAAACAAAACAAACAGTAGGAAAAAAATTACATTGAATTATTGTCTAAATGTTTTTATGGTCCTATAACTAAATTAAAAAAAATAAATGAAACAAGATTTTGCACCAGTTTCATGAATGAAAAGTTAGAAAAAGCTAAAATCTATATCCCTAACCTATTCTATGAAAAAAAATGTAGGATTACTTCACCTTAGAAAAAATAACCAAATAAGGTAAAAAAAAAAAACAATCAAGATTAACAGTACAGTGCAGCGTAGCAATTGCATGCAATGTTAAAACATACACTTTCACAACTTGACTGACTATAACATTAAACATACTTTATACTATGGTATACCGTTGTATAAGTTCAAAGTAACTTTTAGCCTAGCTACTAACGTTTGCTAGCTAGCTAATTTTAGCCAAACTCAGTACATTTCAGTTGACAATGTGGGCATCATTTCTTTCGGTTCATTCATGTCAAACAAGTAAAACTCAAGCACGTTAATCTAATAATACAAAATGTACTTACCCAACAGTAGATTTTTAATAATATTATCGATACAACTCAATTCCTCCTCTCTTCGTGGTTGTTCAACGTTCAAGTTACTGGCTCCGGAGTCTATGGGGAGAACGCGTTAACATCTCGCGAGATAATCTATCCTATCGCGGGATTTTGTAATATCGCGAGATCTTTTGTTAGTACATCTTGGCAGCAGTTTCCCTGTCAGTGGCAATTACATGTTTTATATGTCAATGATTACATCCAACTCCGACATAAATGGTGACCGGATATATTTATGTTTTACATGTATGCATACATTCATTTAAAAACAAAAAACAAAGAATACATCAGGTACAACAGGTTGAAATAATGACTAAAATGCAGTGGCTTTGCAATCACTTTACCACACTGGGCACTGTGTAATTATAATTTATTTAAACCACATAAAGTAAATGTACTTTGTATACAAATCGTGTTTCTTTTTCTGTTTTGCTTGACTAGACGTGTAAAAGACGTCAGTGGACGACTATCCACAGCCTTGACTATAGACGTGTAAAGGACGTCAGTGGACGTCTTCACAACCTTTTAAAAACTTGGCGAATTAAATTAATTATTGCAGTATTAACCATGCAAGGGTTTAGCGCAGCTTTATCACAATTGATTTCATAGAGGGGCATGATGGACTATAAATGCACGTGTAAAGGACGTCACTTAGTGGACGTCCACTTACAACTGATTCACAACATGGTATATGTTGAAGTACACGTAGCTAAAAGTAAAAATAACAATTATACATGCAACCCCACAGAACTGTTGACATGTTCAAATGTATCTGAATGCATTTTTAGGAAATGTTCTGTGTAACATCTTTTTACCGATTTATGCCGTCCTACCGCGACTATTTGTGGCCAGGGACACAACGTTGCCGTCGGACCAATGTTTACTGGGATATAACGTTTTCGCCGCTACCTATGTTTGTTTACTAGGAACATAATAATATTGGAGGGAAAGTGAAACACTGGCCATCTAATAACCAATCACACACTAGAGGTTATCTTCGCAGGGCACACTCTGCATATGCGTGCCCTGCTAATTTGCATTGATTCACACACACTCACACACGATGTCCGCCAATTCTGCCATCATAAAATTTGCTCATATAAATCACCAGGAGTTTCTCAGCACTGGACTTAAAAAAGAAACACAAGGCATACTGCAAATTCTGCAAAGCAACAATTTGTGAAACCTGTGGGACAACGTCAAACTTCGTGAGACACCTGCAGAGGAATCATACACTGCGGTAAGTTAACTGAGCTGGAGCTGCTTAGGCTTGACTATGTGTTAACGTTAACATTAATTAACATTATGGACATCAAGTTATCATAATTTACGCCTTGTTGTATTACTGGTTTCATGAGGTAAAATAATTCAAACGATTATGGTATATGCGATTGATTATCGTTGTGTTTGTATTACGTTAGTGGTTGTGTCGCAGTCTTTTTTTACAAATGAATGCTCACGTTAAGTAAACTTAGCATCAGCCTAACGTCATGCCATAAAGTTATAAGTTCGATAACTTAGCTAATAGCTGTGTCTGTGTGTCATATTTGCGTGAAAGGTGGTTTATTTGGGTAATGTTATCTGACATTGGCGATGATTTCTTAATTAGCAACAGTCAGTTGGCTAGCGGCTACGAACATTACTCTTCAAAATCTTGAGTAAGCTAGCGCAAATATATGTTCTGATCATAATAAACTAAGCTAGGCTACGTGCATTTAATAGAATGTGACTTGACAAGTACAATCTGCGCGTGTGTGATTTATTTTCTATTTGCTACTGCAATACCGGCGCGCTAAATATCTAAAATAACAGATCTGTCTATTCACTACCGATCATATCAAATTGCTATATGGACTTGTGATATTAAAGACTGCTAAGTCTGATTGTTCGTAAATGAGTGCTGCAGGTTCATGTACTACACATAACTCAAGTAACAAGTTACACGTTTATCTTCAGCACTTCATTGTCAGATACACTCAGAAACCCTTCAAAATAAAAGTTCGGTTTAACGTTAAGAAATTATCACAGATATATTTTAAAGTTCATCACAAATAACATTTTCGATGCTATATTTAATATCAAAATAAACAACCCGACCCCCAACAAAATTAAGTATATATATATCTATATATATATATAGATATATATATAAAAAGCTATATTTGTGTTGCCATTTGAATGCTGAATATAGTAATTACATGGTAATTTAAAACTTATGTCAGGGATATTTTCTGTGTGTGCAGTATTTCTCTTCTGTAACAGAACAGACAGTTTTGAATACGTCCAGTCAGAAAAAAAAGTATACTGTAACCTTGTTTTAGACAGACTTAAGTTAAACACTAAAAAACTGCTGCAAAGACCAAAATCCCTCTGGCTCTCTCTTCATGTCAGTGGACACAGCTTTAAATGCCATTTCAGTTTCATAGAACATTTAATAGACAAAAAAAGCCATTTAATAGGCTAATAGTTTGACTATTCAGACACACCTTTATTTAGTTTTTGTCAGTATATGGAGTGGCCATTAATGAATGATTAGGAATACAGATTTAACTTCTCTTTAAATAAAGCTTATCCTGTTATTCAGTTTCAACACTTATAGGTGCTTTTGTATTTCCATCTCCAGCCTGCAGGAGTATCGCCAAGGACTTCAAAAGGGGGATTCACAGCCAATAATTGAGGATGCATTTTAGCAGCGATCATTGCAAGTTCAAGTTTACAATGCTTCCTCATCAAGGCAGCAGGCTATCAACCAAGCGATCATCCATGACCTTATCATTGGCTGCTGTCTACCTCTATCAATCGTGGAAAAATGAACATTTCCGACATTTTCTACACACCATGGATGAAAGGTACACCCCAATCTCCAGAACAACGATAACCAGCAAACAGATACCTCAACTAGTGATGAGAGTGAAAGAGTGCATCAAGTCTGTTAGATCAGAAATCAATCTCTGTAACTGCTGATATATGGTCAGACTGCACAATGAGATCTTACCTGGGAGTCACAGCTCATGTTCTCAACTCTTCAGCTAGTGGGTACACTCTGAACGCCTACCTGCTCGACTGCAGGAGATTCAAAGGGCATCACAGCTCTGAAAACATTTCAGCTGCATTTAATGAAATACTAGATGACTACAATATCAATGATAAGGTAGATTTTATCATCAATGATAATGCAGCTAACATGAAGAAGGCTTTTAAAGTCATTATGGCAAACCACTCAGATGACAGTGAATGAGAATGAGGAGGACCTGGTTGGGGAACAGCTAGATACAGACTTTCTTCTTGGTTCCCGTCAACGGCTATCCTGCTTTGCCCACAGTCTTCAACTGGTTATCGGGGATGGGATGAAAGAAGTAAAACTGATGTCTCGGGCAATCTCAAAAATGGCCAAACTTGCCAGCCTGCTCCATACTAGCACTGTCTTTAAGGATCGATTTGAGGCTGCTTTTGGAAGTGGTAAAAGCATTCCAGTCTCAAATGTCACAAGGTCATTGAATTAGATCATACCGCCCTAACTCAGATGTGCTCAGTGGACTTTGAGAATGTTATCCTCAGCTCACGTGAATGGGCCCAGTGTAGACAACTTACACAAATTCTTGGACCGTTTGCTGAGGCCACTGAATTGATGGAGGGTGACAAAGTTGTTACCATCAACATGGTTGTCCCTACTGTCCTCGAGCTACATTCTCATTTAACAGAAATGGATAGTGAAAAGAGACTCTGTAGACCACTGACCAGGGCCCTCAGAGACTCACTTAAAAGAAGATTTGCCGGCATCTTTGTTGGATTACGAATGGCAGAAGATCATGGCCTTGATTTGCCATTTGCCCATGATATATACACACATGGGAGCAATGCTGGACCCCCAGTTTGGGTTGAACTGGGTTGAGATGGATGTCAGAAACAGTGGCAGTGCAACCACCATAAAAACTACTAAGGAGGAACTGCAGAAGTCACTAACAGGTATACATATTAAAATCCCCTCTTTAAAGTACAGTGTATTTGTAAGGTTATTGAAGTGGAAGAAGTGAGTCAAATTAATTTTTTATTTTTTCGAGACAGCTTGATCGCTCAGGCTAAGAAAGTGGACCTGGACATCTGTGAGGAACCCACAGAACCAACCCAGGATTCTCCCCCAAACGCCAAGATTCTACGGCTCCTGGCAAAATATAAAACTTACAAAAAGAACAATTCCACCCATGGATGTTATCAAAATGTCAACAATGAGGTAAATACATAGAGTCAGAGTTGTCCGGCAGAGCAGGATGCCCTTGTATTTTGGTTAAAAAACAAGGACAAATACCGTCATTTGCATGCCCTAGCTGTCAAAGTGCTTTCTGTACCTGCTTCTTCAGCACCAGTTGAAAGAGTGTTCAGTGCTGGAGGGCTCATTATGAGGCCGCATAGAGCCAGTTTAGGATCAGAAATGCTCTCCTCCCTCATATATCTGAAGTGTAACAGACACTTTTGTAAAACTGAATAGTTTTACTTGCCTCACCTGCAGTCAGAATGCTACACTCTTAAAGTCGATAATTTACTAAGATTTGTTTTTCATGTTATAGTTTGTGTTAAACAGCTTTTGAAGGATGTACAAATGCTTGTATTAAGTATACTGTGAAAAAGGGTTCTTATGAATTCCTTAAACAACTTCCTGATGAATTTCTTAAACAACTTCCTGATGAATTTATTTTAAAATTCCGCAGTTTGTTCTCAAATAAAAAGAACATGTGTTAAATTACACTGTTCATTGTCGTTGTACAAATGCTTGTACTAAGTAGGCTATACTGTGAAAAATGGTTCTTATGAATTTCTTAAACAACTTCCTGATGAATTTATTCAGTTTGTTCTCAAATAAAAAGAAAATATGTTAAATTACACTGTGTTCATTGTTGTTTAACCAAACTTTAATGTTTTCTTAAAATACATGTCTTTCCCATTAACCCACTTCCAAATAACAATATAATACAATACAATATTTTTTATTCAGGGAAGGCATAAACCAACCATAGGGTTTATAACCAACCAACCCACTCTGTAATACTGGTCACTTCTTTTCTACACTACTGTACATCTGGAGTGAAGCTATATTGTCATTTAGTTACTCAAATGCTCAGTACTAGTACCTAGAAGTGGTAATAGTAGTGGGTTGGTGTTTGTATATCAGTTCTAACACTCTTATTATGAGGTATCACCATATATCATCATTCTGTTTTCTTTAGATTAGATTATATGATATCAAGGGGAATGTCTTTACTTAAAATCCTGGGTGTTGTGACACTGTTTTTGCTTTTAAATCAACAAATAATAACCCCAAATGACTGATAATGTCATGGATGCGTTAGACTTTTTTTTTTCCTGTCCTGGACTCGGTGCTGACTCGGACCTGAACCTTTTTGGACTCGGTCTTGTCTTGGACTCGAACCTCTCTGGACTTGGTCTTGACTTGGACTCGACTAGTCGTGGTCTTGGACTTGTCTTGGACTCGACAACGGTGGTCTTGACTACAGCCCTGCATGCGGCGCACACACACACACACACACACACACACACAAATGCCAAGGCACATCTGATAAAATATTTAGTTGTTTTCACCCGCAAGCGTATTTGTGTAAACAGGGCCAAAGATGAGGCAGAAACACTCTTTATCATCTGATGATGACTCTTGTATAATGTTTCTTCTTTTATCTGTCTTTATAGGTCCAGATTTTGACTCCCCCTTGCTTCCTTTTCTTTTGAAACAGCTTTTTGCTAGATTGAGCATTATTCTTTTCTATTTCTAGATGCTGATTCACTGGTGTGTCAGTAAGAATTGCTGATTTGTGTCGTTTTCTTCCTTTGCTGGCTGGTCACATGTGACAACTTGCCCCAAAGTCATTGAGACAATTTGCCGCAAACTGACATGTGTTCTAATGTTGGCTCAATCTCAAGATTAACTCAACATAGCAATTCAGCTAAAGTATCAAAAGACACGTTATTGTCTCCTATTTTGTGCAAAATAATTTTTTTTAACATTCATACCTAACAAAGTTGTATTGCATACAATTTAAAGTGCAAATCTTTTACTTTTTAAGCAGAAAAATCAGAAAATTGTGCTAACCTCAGATTAGAGCGACCTTGACCACATGTGAACAGGAAGTTGACTATAGAAGAAGAAGTCACACAAAGTGGCTATTTGATTTTTGAGATAGAGCCCTTAATGGTGGAGTTATGAACAGTATGACAACTTACCCATGTTACAACATACCCCGCTCTCCCCAACCTGTATTCAGATTTCTTTTTTCAGCTGATTTTATGACATACTATAGTTGTAAATGGCCTATGATCCCATTTAATTGGGTTTACCCATTCTTCTTGTTTCTTGTTATAGTTTCGGTCATCTCTTACTGGTAATTCAATTTTTATATAAGGACAAAAGGCTTTGGACGACATGTATTTGCTGCCCTTTTTTTGCTTCTTCATTTTGGACCTCCTGACAGGAGTTGGTTCCAATCAGCTTGTTTGACGCACAGTTCTGCATCATGTGAAGGTGTTTGTGTCCTGCATGTGATCAATTTACTAATAATTTCTTAAGAAAGCCTTAAGATGTCTCTCGAAAGAACTATGTAATTGGTATAGCTCTTTAAGGGATCTATTTAATACAACCATAATCAAATGCTTTGAGTTACTTGGACAGAACCATAACAATATTAATCATGCTCATCAGGTCTCATTATGTTGATGAAAAATCTGATCTAAGTGGCATGTTGAAATTAGTAGTATAGAGATGCCATTTTTAGGAGACCGAAACCATACCTGCTTTGAGCATCAAAGGAACCTCTCCACTGTTTTGTCTTTCCCTGAACTAGTTACCAAAGTACTCTGTACACCTAGCTAACACTAAATCAGGCCAATTCAACAGCCCTGCAATAAATCATCCCTTCATAAAAGCGAGAATGTTGAGTTTGTGAGAGAATCGGATTCATCTTTATAGTCATTTTCAAGGTTGCAGCTTGCTAGTCAGTTTGCTGCCGTTGATTGTATTGCGTTGTACAGGGAAGTGTTTCGAATATTGAGTGTACCCCATAATTATAAAAGCTATAGATATTCAAATGTTACGTCTTGACCTGATTGGGATGGATATCAATTTTGATATCATCAAATAATAGCTATAAAAGTACTGCATTAGAAAAAAGAATAACTTAAGTAAGTGACTGACTACAAAAACATCTGGTGAAACTGACTGACTGATGAAAAAAGCATGAAATGTCCTGTCAAAGTCAACCTAATAAATTTAAAATATTTCAATAGTGACATTTCTTTCTTTTAAGCACCTTAAACCCTAGTTTAGGTATAAGGGCGTGTTGGATCCCAAGATGAGTTATCACCTTCAAGCCAATATTAAGAAAAGAAAAGTCCTATACTGTAGAATTTCAATGTAAATGGCATCTGTCCAACAGTTAGACAACTTTGATTGCTTAAGCAATTTATTTCCTTTTTTTTCCCAGAATATTTCTCAATTCATGATCATGAACAGTGGTCCGAAGTGGGGAAGAAGACAGATGTTACTTCAGGAAGTGACCAAACGAGTCTAACTGACATAACAGAAACTAAACCTACTGAACCACCTAGAGGACATGAACCAACATCATCTGAATCTACAGGTTCTACTGATACAGTAACATCTGAGACTGCCGGTATCACGTTAGCATCTGAATCAACCAGGTCAACTGATTCAGTAACATCTGAGCCTGCTGGCTCCACCTCAGTAACTGAATCAACAGTTCCCACTGAGTCAGAAACATCACAGACTGCAGAGACCACATTGACAAATGAACCTACAGGTTCTACTGATACAGCAACATCTGAGCCTGCTGGTTCCACCTCAGTATCGGAATCAACAGTTCCAACTGAGTCGGTAACATCACAGACTACAGAGACCACATTGACAAATGAACCTACAGGTTCTACTGATACAGCAACATCTGAGCCTGCTGCTTCCACCTCAGTATCTGAATCAACAGTTCCAACTGAGTCTGTAACATCACAGACTGAAGAGACCACATTGACAAATGAACCTACAGGTTCTACTGATAAAGCAACATCTGAGCCTGCTGGTTCCACCTCAGTATCTGAATCAACAATTCCAACTGAGTCTGTAACATCAAAGACTGAAGAGACCACATTGACAAATGAACCTACAGGTTCTACTGATACAGCAACATCTGAGCCTGCTGGTTCCACCTCAGTATCCGAATCAACAGTTCCAACTGAGTCGGTAACATCACAGACTGCAGAGACCACATTGACAAATGAACAAACAGGTTCTCCTGATACAGCAACATCTGAGCCTGCTGGTTCCACCTCAGTATCTGAATCAACAGTTCCAACTGAGTCTGTAACATCACAGACTGAAGAGACCACATTGACAAATGAACCTACAGGTTCTACTGATACAGCAACATCTGAGCCTGCTGGTTCCACCTCAGTATCTGAATCAACAATTCCAACTGAGTCTGTAACATCAAAGACTGAAGAGACCACATTGACAAATGAACCTACAGGTTCTACTAATACAGCAACATCTGAGCCTGCTGGTTCCACCTCAGTATCTGAATCAACAGTTCCAACTGAGTCAGTAACATCACAGAATGCAGAGACCACATTGACAAATGAACCTACAGGTTCTACTGATACAGCAACATCTGAGCCTGCTGGTTCCACCTCAGTGTCCGAATCAACAGTTCCAACTGAGTCGGTAACATCCCAGACTGCAGAGACCACATTGACAAATGAACTTACAGGTTCTACTGATACAGCAACATCTAAGCCTGCTGGTTCCACCTCAGTATCCGAATCAACAGTTCCAACTGAGTCGGTAACATCACAGACTGCAGAGACCACATTGACAAATGAACCTACAGGTTCTACTGATACAGCAACATCTGAGCCTGCTGGTTCCACCTCAGGATCTGAATCAACAGTTCCAACGGAGTTGGTAACATCACAGAGTGCAGAGACCACATTGACAAATGAACCTACAGGTTATACTGATACAGCAACATCTGAGCCTGCTGGTTCGACCTCAGTATCTGAATCAACAGTTCCAACTGAGTCAGTAACATCACAGACTGCAGAGACCACATTGACAAATGAACTTACAGGTTCTACTGATACAGCAATATCTGAGCCTGCTGGTTCCACCTCAGTATCCGAATCAACAGTTCCAACTGAGTCGGTAACATTGCAGACTGCAGAGACCACATTGACAAATGAACCTACAGGTTCTACTGATACAGCAACATCTGAGCCCGCTGGTTCCACCTCAGTATCTGAATCAACAGTTCCAACTGAGTCTGTAACATCACAGACTGAAGAGACCACATTGACAAATGAACCTACAGGTTCTACTGATACAGCAACATCTGAGCCTGCTGGTTCCACCTCAGTATCCGAATCAACAGTTCCAACTGAGTCGGTAACATCGCAGACTGCAGAGACCACATTGACAAATGAACCTACAGGTTCTACTGATACAGCAACATCTGAGCCTGCTGGTTCCACCTCAGTATCTGAATCAACAGTTCCAACTGAGTCTGTAACATCACAGACTGCAGAGACCACATTGACAAATGAACCTACAGGTTCTACTGATACAGCAACATCTGAGCCTGCTGGTTCCACCTCAGTATCGGAATCAACAGTTCCAACTGAGTCGGTAACATCGCAGACTGCAGAGACCACATTGACAAATGAACTTACAGGTTCTACTGATACAGCAACATCTGAGCCTGCTGGTACCACGTCAATATCTGAATCAACAGGTCCAAGTGAGTCAGTAACATCACAGACTGCAGAGACCACATCACCAAATGAAACTACAGGTTCTACTGATATAGCAACATCTGAGCCTGCTGGTACCACGTCAATATCTGAATCAACAGGTCCAACTGAGTCAGTAACATCAAAGACTGAAGAGACCACATTGACAAATGAACCTACAGGTTCTACTGATATAGCAACATCTGAGCCTGCTGGTTCCACCTCAGTATCCGAATCAACAGTTCCAACTGAGTCGGTAACATCGCAGACTGCAGAGACCACATTGACAAATGAACTTACAGGTTCTACTGATACAGCAACATCTGAGCCTGCTGGTTCCACCTCAGTATCCGAATCAACAGTTCCAACTGAGTCGGTAACATCACAGACTGCAGAGACGACATCACCAAATGAACCTACAGGTTCTACTGATACAGCAACATCTGAGCCTGCTGGTACCACGTCAATATCTGAATCAACAGGTGCAACTGAGTCGGTAACATCACAGACTGCAGAGACCACATTGACAAATGAACCTACAGGTTCTACTGATACAGCAACATCTGAGCCTGCTGGTTCCACCTCAGTATCTGAATCAACAATTCCAACTGAGTCTGTAACATCAAAGACTGAAGAGACCACATTGACGAATGAACCTACAGGTTCTACTGATACAGCAACATCTGAGCCTGCTGGTTCCACTTCAGTATCTGAATCAACAGTTCCAACTGAGTCTGCAACATCACAGACTGAAGAGACCACATTGACAAATGAACCTACAGGTTCTACTGATACAGCAACATCTGAGCCTGGTGGTTCCACGTCAATATCTGAATCAACAGGTCCAACTGAGTCAGTAACATCAAAGACTGAAGAGACCACATTGACAAATGAACCTACAGGTTCTACTGATATAGCAACATCTGAGCCTGCTGGTTCCACCTCAGTATCCGAATCAACAGTTCCAACTGAGTCGGTAACATCGCAGACTGCAGAGACCACATTGACAAATGAACTTACAGGTTCTACTGATACAGCAACATCTGAGCCTGCTGGTTCCACCTCAGTATCCGAATCAACAGTTCCAACTGAGTCGGTAACATCACAGACTGCAGAGACGACATCACCAAATGAACCTACAGGTTCTACTGATACAGCAACATCTGAGCCTGCTGGTACCACGTCAATATCTGAATCAACAGGTGCAACTGAGTCGGTAACATCACAGACTGCAGAGACCACATTGACAAATGAACCTACAGGTTCTACTGATACAGCAACATCTGAGCCTGCTGGTTCCACCTCAGTATCTGAATCAACAATTCCAACTGAGTCTGTAACATCAAAGACTGAAGAGACCACATTGACGAATGAACCTACAGGATCTACTGATAGAGCAACATCTGAGCCTGCTGGTTCCACTTCAGTATCTGAATCAACAGTTCCAACTGAGTCTGTAACATCACAGACTGAAGAGACCACATTGACAAATGAACCTACAGGTTCTACTGATACAGCAACATCTGAGCCTGGTGGTTCCACCTCAGTATCTGAATCAACAATTCCAACTGAGTCTGTAACATCAAAGACTGAAGAGACCACATTGACAAATGAACCTACAGGTTCTACTGATACAGCAACATCTGAGCCTGCTGGTTCCACCTCAGTATCTGAATCAACAGTTCCAACTGAGTCAGTAACATCACAGACTGCAGAGACCACATTGACGAATGAACCTACAGGTTCTACTGATACAGCAACATCTGAGCCTGCTGGTACCACGTCAATATCTGAATCAACAGGTCCAACTGAGTCAGTAACATCACAGACTGCAGAGACCACATCACCAAATGAACCTACAGGTTCTACTGATACAGCAACATCTGAGCCTCCTGGTACCACGTCAATATCTGAATCAACAGGTGCAACTGAGTCAGTAACATCACAGACTGCAGAGACCACATCGCCAAATGAACCTACAGTTTCTACTGATACAGCAACATCTGAGCCTGCCGGTACCACCTTAGTATCTGAATCAACCAGTTCAACTGAGTCAGTATCATCGCAGACTGCAGAGACCACATCGCCAAATGAACCTACAGGTTCTACTGATACAGCAACATCTGAGCCTGCTGGTACCACGTCAATATCTGAATCAACAGGTCCAACTGAGTCAGTAACATCACAGACTGCAGAGACCACAACGCCAAATGAACCTACAGGTTCTACTGATACAGCAACATCTGAGCCTGCCGGTACCACCTTAGTATCTGAATCAACAGGTCCAACTGAGTCAGTAACATCACAGACTGCAGAGACCACAACGCCAAATGAACCTACAGGTTCTACTGATACAGCAACATCTGAGCCTGCCGGTACCACCTTAGTATCTGAATCAACCAGTTCAACTGAGTCAGTATCATCGCAGACTGCAGAGACCACATCGCCAAATGAACCTACAAGTTCTACTGATACAGCAACATCTGAGCCTGCTGGTACCACGTCAGTATCTGAATCAACAGGTCCAACTGAGTCAGTAACATCACAGACTGCAGAGACCATAACACCAAATGAACCTACAGGTTCTACTGATACAGCAACATCTGAGCCTGCTGGTACCACCTTAGTATCTGAATCAACCAGTTCAACTGAGTCAGTATCATCGCAGACTGCAGAGACCACATCGCCAAATGAACCTACAGGTTCTACTGATACAGCAACATCTGAGCCTGCTGGTACCACATCAATATCTGAATCAACAGGTCCAACTGAGTCACTAACATCACAGACTGCAGAGACCACAACGCCAAATGAACCTACAGGTTCTACTGATAAAGCAACATCTGAGCCTGCCGGTACCACCTTAGTATCTGAATCAACCAGTTCAACTGAGTCAGTATCATCGCAGACTGCAGAGACCACATCGCCAAATGAACCTACAGGTTCTACTGATATAGCAACATCTGAGCCTGCTGGTACCACGTCAATATCTGAATCAACAGGTCCAACTGAGTCAGTAACATCACAGACTGCAGAGGCCACATCACCAAATGAAGCTACAGGTTCTACTGATAAAGCAACATCTGAGCCTGCCGGTACCACCTTAGTATCTGCATCAACAGGTCCAACTGAGTCAGTAACATCACAGACTGCAGAGACCACAACGCCAAATGAACCTACAGGTTCTACTGATACAGCAACATCTGAGCCTCCTGGTACCACGTCAATATCTGAATCAACAGGTCCAACTGAGTCAGTAACATCACAGACTGCAGAGACCACAACGCCAAATGAACCTACAGGTTCTACTGATACAGCAACATCTGAGCCTGCCGGTACCACCTTAGTATCTGAATCAACCAGTTCAACTGAGTCAGTATCATCGCAGACTGCAGAGATCACATCGCCAAATGAACCTACAGGTTCTACTGATACAGCAACATCTGAGCCTGCTGGTACCACGTCAATATCTGAATCAACAGGTCCAACTGAGTCAGTAACATCACAGACTGCAGAGACCACAACGCCAAATGAACCTACAGGTTCTACTGATACAGCAACATCTGAGCCTGCCGGTACCACCTTAGTATCTGAATCAACCAGTTCAACTGAGTCAGTATCATCGCAGACTGCAGAGACCACATCGCCAAATGAACCTACAGGTTCTACTGATACAGCAACATCTGAGCCTGCTGGTACCACGTCAATATCTGAATCAACAGGTCCAACTGAGTCAGTAACATCACAGACTGCAGAGACCACAACGCCAAATGAACCTACAGGTTCTACTGATACAGCAACATCTGAGCCTGCCGGTACCACCTTAGTATCTGAATCAACCAGTTCAACTGAGTCAGTATCATCGCAGACTGCAGAGACCACATCGCCAAATGAACCTACAGGTTCTACTGATACAGCAACATCTGAGCCTGCTGGTACCACGTCAATATCTGAATCAACAGGTCCAACTGAGTCACTAACATCACAGACTGCAGAGACCACAACGCCAAATGAACCTACAGGTTCTACTGATACAGCAACATCTGAGCCTCCTGGTACCACGTCAATATCTGAATCAACAGGTCCAACTGAGTCAGTAACATCACAGACTGCAGAGACCACAACGCCAAATGAACCTACAGGTTCTACTGATACAGCAACATCTGAGCCTGCCGGTACCACGTCAATATCTGAATCAACAGGTCCAACTGAGTCAGTAACATCACAGACTGCAGAGACCACATCACCAAATGAAGCTACAGGTTCTACTGATAAAGCAACATCTGAGCCTGCCGGTACCACCTTAGTATCTGCATCAACAGGTCCAACTGAGTCAGTAACATCACAGACTGCAGAGACCACAACGCCAAATGAACCTACAGGTTCTACTGATACAGCAACATCTGAGCCTGCCGGTACCACCTTAGTATCTGAATCAACCAGTTCAACTGAGTCAATATCATCGCAGACTGCAGAGACCACATCGCCAAATGAACCTACAGGTTCTACTGATATAGCAACATCTGAGCCTGCTGGTACCACGTCAATATCTGAATCAACAGGTCCAACTGAGTCAGTAACATCACAGACTGCAGAGACCACATCACCAAATGAAGCTACAGGTTCTACTGATAAAGCAACATCTGAGCCTGCCGGTACCACCTTAGTATCTGCATCAACAGGTCCAACTGAGTCAGTAACATCACAGACTGCAGAGACCACAACGCCAAATGAACCTACAGGTTCTACTGATAAAGCAACATCTGAGCCTGCCGGTACCACCTTAGTATCTGAATCAACCAGTTCAACTGAGTCAGTATCATCGCAAACTGCAGAGACCACATCGCCAAATGAACCTACAAGTTCTACTGATACAGCAACATCTGAGCCTGCTGGTACCACGTCAATATCTGAATCAACAGGTGCAACTGAGTCAGTAACATCACAGACTGCAGAGACCACATCGCCAAATGAACCTACAGTTTCTACTGATACAGCAACATCTGAGCCTGCCCGTACCACCTTAGTATCTGAATCAACCAGTTCAACTGAGTCAGTATCATCGCAGACTGCAGAGACCACATCGCCAAATGAACCTACAGGTTCTACTGATATAGCAACATCTGAGCCTGCTGGTACCACGTCAATATCTGAATCAACAGGTCCAACTGAGTCAGTAACATCACAGACTGCAGAGACCACATCACCAAATGAAGCTACAGGTTCTACTGATAAAGCAACATCTGAGCCTGCTGAGTCAATAACATCTGAAATTGGGAAGACCACATCACCAGTGAACCATACCAGTCCAACTGAAACACTTACTTCTCAGTCTGCTGGTACCACCTTGGCATCTGTACCAACTAGTCAAACAGATTCAGTAACATCTGCACCTGAGCAAACCAATCCTACTGACAAAGTAACCTCTGTATCTGGCCAGACAACCACATCACCTGAATCTCCAGGTTCACCGACATTTGAGCCTGCTGGTACCAGCTCTGTATCGGAATCAATAAGTCCAACCAATTCAGTCACATCACAGCCAACACAGACTACTTCACCAACAGAACCTACAGATTCTACAGATACAGTCACATCTGATCATGTTGGTACCACCATGTCATCCATTAAACCAACCAGTCCAACCAACACAGTAACAACTGAATCTGTTAAGACCACATCATCAGCTGAAACAACCTCCACAACAGATTCACCATCTACCCTACCAACTATAGCTCCATCCTTACCTCCAACAGAACCACCAACCAAAACACCATCTTTACCAACTACACAACCAACCACACCATCTACCAAACCTACATCTCTTCCACCAGCTATTGAGCCTGGTACTATCAACTTTTTGCAAGCTCTGTCATTTTTAAATGTTACTAAATGTTACTGATAACAATTTTTAATTAGTGGTCCTTAAAACAGTTATAATATGTTTGATTCTCTTTCCAGCTACCGTCGACAGGCCAGTTGTTGTGAATGTGGTGATCAATGAGGAATTTAAAGACAAATATGAAGACAAAAATTCCCCTGAATACAGAGACTTTGTTGGAAACTTCACCAACCAGGTAAATGGAAAAATTGATGAGTTATGCTGTTTTATAGCCATGTAGGTACTGAACACATCTATTTGCATTTGTTTTTATAAAATTGAGGACTTTAAATTAACATTTAGGATTTTACACCACTAGTTGTGTGGTGACTGGAGAAAAGACGAGAGGCAATACTGCATTTATCCACATGTTCAGCTCAACTTTAATGACCTAAAATGAGTATGCCATGTAGCCAGAACATTAATTAACCATATGATGCAACCATTGCAACATGCTGAAACAATGTCAAGGCTAGTGATGCATAAAAGTTTCTAAAATAACCTTTTCCGGAAAGTCCAAAAATTCAGATTAGTATAAGTCAAAACACTTGGATTTTAGCTTTTGGAAATTGACAAAGATAGGAGATAATATATCATAGTAAAGGATTATTAAAACCAAAATGAAAAAGGCCACTTTGGGGGTTTTATACTACTCCAAACAGCACTGACACAATTTATGTAGAGTAGGATATGTTGAGTAGGATAAATGATCTCATATGACTAATGTGTGACTATTTCAGATGGAAAGATATTACAAAGCAAAGAAGATACCAAACTTTAAAGAAGTGGTGGTAACTAGTGTCAGGTAATGTACCTGTGATTTATTCAAAACATGGAGTCATCATTGTATTCTGCTTTACATTGTTAAACACCGAAATAGAAATTTTGTTTGTACAAAATGTTTTAATATAAATTCTAAGTGCTTGTGATATGACAGTTTCTCTCTTATTGTTTTCTCTTAGCCGTGGAACCCCTACGGTCAGATTCTCAGTTAACACTGTGGAAGAGGTAAAGCCCTTCAAACCCGTTTCTGATTATTGAATCAGAGATTAGATATTAACAATTGTTCCATCTTTATTTTCAGATGAGATTATCAGTTGAAGCCATGGCTGTCTACAGTATCACACCAAGAACAAAAGGGTAATTTGAGCACTGCACCACTGAAAATGTCCACATAAAGTCATTGAATATATCAGCATAGATTAGGGAACCAGGAATCTTGTTCTCGCATGTTGGCAGCCTCAGACGGAAAGAATTTGTTAATTTGCAAAAGGTCTTTCAGAAAGGAAACTTTCCACTTGCACAATGAATTTTAGGAGACAGTTTGATCTCACCCTTAAAAGGACTAGTGCAGTTCCAGTTGAAAACATGCCTATTCTGATAGGGCCGATTGCTTGGCCTATTTAATTGCTGTGTACAGCTTTCTCGCTCATCCAAACAACTTTGCACTCTACATTGCACTTTTTTGGGTCATGAGCAATACACCTGTCATTACATAATTTCGTCACTGCTAGAGTACACGCATAATTTGCTATCATCTAGCTATTTCGGATCAGTTTATTTCAAGGAACAAAAGTGTCCAAAAGTTACTTAGCTGATGCTTGAAATGTTTGTGTTTGCTATTATGTAACATCTCCGGTGTGTGTGTTCTACGACCGCCCGCACCAGTAAACAGTTCTGATCAGTACTGGAATGTAACTAAGTACATTTACTTAAGTACTGTCCTATACAATTTTGAGGTACTTGTTCTTTAATTGAGTATTTTATATTTTATGCTACTTTATAGCCCACCCCATCACAGAGGCAAATATTGTACTATTTACTCCACTACACTGTATTTGACAGTTATATTTACTTTGCAGATGTCATCTCACATCTCTCATTTAAGCCACACATTTCATCAACAAGGCAGTTCAAACACTAAAAAAGCAATGTTTCATGCTTTCATGTATCCTGTTTTGTTTCTCCTGCGTGATGCTATATCCTTGACTTTCATTTTTGGGATTGTAAAACAATGACTTAATCTATACGGACATGCTATGTGACGTTTGCTATGTATATACAAATATACAGGTAAACAATGGTAGCATACATAGTTTAAAAATAATTTATAACAAATTCTTTCTGCCTCAGTGTTAGTGTTACACATGACGTGGTTTTGGCGATCCCAAACAACAGCAGCCAAGAAGATCTATATGATTTCGACTTCAATGCAGTTGAGAAGGCTGTTGGCCAGCTTGTTGGCTGCACAGCAGGTAAGATAGAAAATCAATATTTACATACATAATTATCTAAAGTATGTACTGTTGGCAAACCATAAGATTGATTGCATGAGGCCTTAAAGTAGTAAGCTTTATGTTATAACTTTTTCCTCTGAACAAAAACTATGTTTTGTATGCCACAAAAATACATTATGGTATAGGTTGCTGGCATAATGCAAAGTATTTCTTTTGTCTTCTTAATTTTCAGATTGTCCCTACGATGTAACAACTACGCCTGTAGTGAATAAAACAGAAATTGGATGTAAGTATTACTGCACCGTGTGTCATGACATTCATCAACATCATCAGTGTGATTTTAAAACAAACACACAGCAAGCTGATTAATACATTTTACAAATCTTGAACATTTCTTAAACATATGCTCCAATTTGCTTTGTGACTCATTCACATTTTCATGCTTATTTAATTAGTACAATTTCTTAAAAGCCCTGTTAATTGCTTTATTAGATTTTTTAGGGGTAGACGTATGGAGACAGAACTTGAAACCTGAACTGAAAAAGGAAACAGTTTCAAGCTTTTATTACAACTGTCTGGATGTATGGGTGTGTGCTTTATTAAAATATAGCCTATACACTAAGTTGCCACTTTAGGTACACCTGCTAGCCTGCTAACATGAATAGGGAGGAATTATGTTTCTGCGATCTAATATTTAAAGCATCAGACAAAGGATGTGGTAAAGATGGATTACCATTGTTATAGTCTCGCTTTGCCAGACCTTCCTCCACAGCGCTGCAGAGGAAGGTCTGGCTAGTCCACACAGCATTCTGGGATGAGAGAAAAACATGCTCTGGTTTATTGGCATTTCTTTAAACCAATCACAATCGTCTTGAGTGGCGCTAAGCACCGAATGGAGCAACGGTGCCGCTGCAAAATAGACTCTGGAAGGAACTTGTTGTCAGCGACACTGGACCTCTGGCTCTCAGTTCAGTGCTTTAGGGGCGAGAACTAAAAGTTAAGAATAAATACAATACAATACATTCAGTTTGATTTATTTTAGATTTATGGACTTTACCAAGACTTAACCAAGTCAACAAAAGATTCAAACTTCAACTTGAGTTGTATGAATAAACTCAAACGTCTTTATCCAAAAAGGTTTATACATTTCATTTGGTGGAACATGTGTACGTTCAAAAGTAGTTTTAGTCGTGCAACAGAAAACTCAGATTGGACACATAGTCTAGCTAGCTGTCTGGATTTACCCTCCAGAGATCTGAGGAACAGTTAACCATAGTCCTCATAAATCCACCAGAGTTTAGAATTACAACTCAAAGAAAGAGGAAGGGGACGGACATCCGGTTGAAAAGAGGGACATCCGGCGGAATTTACAGCAATCCCGGAAAGTGGAACGTCGTGGACATAGACTACAACATTGCTACAACATACTGTATGACCGATGACACTATGGCTATATGGCACGATAAGCACCTATTTGAATGGAGGCCTTTAAAAATGTGAGGGGTTTCTGAAGGCATGAAGAACCTGTTAGTTGGCAGGTGTACCACTGTACTGTAGCCACTGAGTGTAAATGCACATTTGGCAAAGCTACAATTGACAGTAAATTTTCTGAACTCTTTATGTCTGTGTTCTTCTCACCAGCTGTATGTAAAAGTGTTGTGGGCAATTCAGATGCTGTTGAATACTACGAATCTGTGCTTGTTGATGGAGCCATCACGTGTGTGACTGTATGCAACAGTCTACATCCACACCCTAAAACATGCTACAATAAGGGAATCTGCAGACTGTTCAGTAGCACTGGACCTCTTTGCCAGTAAGTTGATTGAGCTCTCAGTTCAGTGATTTAAAAAAGATGTGTATAATAAAGTCATCCGCTAAATGAAGCCAACAGTTAAATATTAAGGATGGTTAATAAGCAAAAATTGACATTATCAGTCAATTTCTGTAATTTTGCCCAAGAACTGAAAGTTAATAATAAATACAATACAGTACTTTCAGTTTGGTTTATTGTAAATGTATGAACTTTACAAAGTCAACAAAAGATTAAAACTTCCTTGCACTAATACTTGTTTGGTTCAAGTTGAGTGTATTATTTAGAGTTGAGTTGTATGGATAAACCCAAACGTCTTTATCCAAAAAGGGTCATACATTCCAACCGTAAGTCTTTCTCCCAGTTATTCTTTAGGGAATTCCATATTCTTTTTTATATACTGTACTGACAGTGCTGTTATTGCAGGGGTGAATTAATAAAATCTTTACACTGGCCCTACACAGCCGGGCACCAGACTACCTCTTACGAATGCTTTTAGTTTAGAAACCAGAAGGGCCCCTCAGATCCTCCAGCTCTTCTTCTTTAGCTGTTCCGCTACGCACCGAGACATTGGAACAACCTGCTGGAGGATCTGAGGGGAGCTGGAAATATTGATACCTTTAAATGTAGACTAAACTACTCATTCAGTCTGGTTTTCACATGATGTCCCATCATTACTCATACTTATTTTATTGGTGTCTTATAATTTCTATGGCTTTAGTGTTTATACTTATTTTGTTTTAAACATTTTAGTGTCATTGATTTTTAACTATCCATTTTTTTGTCTTAGTGTGCATTAGTCTCTGAATCCACTCTAAATTCACTTTTTTAGTCTTTGAATCCACTTTTTGATCTCTGCTTCTGTCGTCTGTTTTCCAGGTGCCTAAATGTGGATTCCACTTGGTACTTGGGCAATGACTGTAGCTACCCTATAGTGAGGACTGCTTTCTACATAGGGTTAAGTGTGACCCTTGCTTGCCTGTTGGTGTCTCTGGGAGTCTTAACTGCATACCTGGTGATCAACAAACGCAAGGAATCACTGTAAGCTGTACACAGAAACTACTGGTTGCTCGTTAAAACATTTTTCCAACCTGGGAAATAAAATTATGAAACTTTACACAATGAAGGGCTTCTCACACAGGGAGTTTGGACACACCTTCTCATTCAATGTGTTTCCTTTTTATTTTCATGACTATTTACATTGTAGATTCTCACTGAAGGCATCAAAACTATGAATGAACACATATGGAATTATGTACTTAACAAAAAAGTGTGAAATAACTGAAAACATGTCTTATATTTTAGATTCCTCAAAGTAGCCCCCCTTTTTTATTAATAAGGGAAAAAATTCCACTAATTAACCCTGACAAAGTGTTTAGCTTAATGTGTTCAAAGTGAAATCCATTTCAGGTGACTACCTCATGAAGCTCATTGAGAGAACACCAAGGGTTTGCAGAGTTATCAAAAAAAGCAAAGAGTGGCTACTTTGAAGAATCTAAAATATAAGACATGTTTTCAGTTATTTCACACTTTTTTGTTAAGTACATAATTCCATATGTGTTCATTCATAGTTTTGATGCCTTCAGTGAGAATCTACAATGTAAATAGTCATGAAAATAAAGAAACACATTGAATGAGAAGATGTACTGTATATATATATATATATATATATATATATATATACATATGTTTGTGCAGAAGACAGTTGGTGCAGAAGACAGTGGCCAATAATGGTACCATCATTCCAAAGCTGTTTCTCTTTAGTTAACCCCCCTCTTTATGGTCAAGTATATTTACTGCACATCTTTTGAAATAACAAAAACATGAGTGGTTCCTCTGTGTCTGCAGGAATAAAGACATTAAAAACCAACAGGTGAATCAGTGGATGGCTGAAGACTTTGAGTGGTCCAGAGCCAACAGCGTCACTGGCACAAATGATGCTGGTGAGTTTGTAAAATATTATAAACTAAACACACACACATGCATGCACGCACACACACACACACACACACACACACACACACACACACACACACACACACACACACACTTTATTTTGCATTTAAAAGCAATGATACAATTTTGTATTTGTAGTTTGGAATTGTGTATACAGGGTAAAAAATCACATGCTCAAATGTATTCAATCGTAAAGTAATTTTCAATATTCTAACATATTTCAATATTGATATTAATAGTAGTCGGACAAACTGACACGGACACATCACATTGGGTTTCTTTACTTTCTTTTTTTATCATAAAGCAGAAGGAACACATTTTGTTGGTACTTACTGCATTTCCCCTCTTTGCATTGCAAAGGCAGAGTGTAGTATCTGCAGGTATCATGTAGGTCCTTGGGCAATGATTTTCTGGGGTAAAATAGTCAGCCTAAAAAGTATGAAAAAACAAATGAGGGCATTAAAAACGTTTTGTCTGCCTGCCAGTTCACCAGCTGCCTGAAAACCTTAAAACCCTTTTTACTTTTTTTTATTTTATTTTTAAAACTTGATTCCATAGTCATTGTTCTCTGCCTTTGCAGGCCAGTATTGATCTGTGTTTTGGTCATCCTGGCATGATTGTACAAGCATATACTGAAATTATTCTGGTAATGGAAATGGAAATTTGTAAATAAACCCTTGTCGTTCTATTTTTAGAAGGGTTGGGAAACCCTGCATTCGCACCTGAAGTATCAGCCATCCACAGAGACGTTTATGTACATCCTGCACCTGTCTACCAGCTCACCCAACCATCTTTGGACACTGACAGCAGACAGTGGAGCCCGTCGGCTGACAGTCACAACGCTCCCTCTTTTGATGCTGGATTCTCATGGTCTGACAGCATACCCCACAGAGTCATTCCAACAAACCCGGTCAGTGACAATACATTCTCACTCCCATCGCTAAAAGTCCTTTAGCGTCATATTTAAGTGTGATTTATGCTTCTGTGTTAAATAGGGCTGCACAATTAATCGCAAATTTATTGAAATCGCAATATGGACTAGTGCAATATCCAAATCACAGAGGGGGCACAATATATATGTGTCTAACCATTCTGAATTAAGTATTGTGGTGCTGCAGAGACATCCTGGGCCTACAAATCCTATCCTACAGACTAAAGAAAAACATCTTTGTTTAGTACAGATTCTTGCAAAAATCATGAAAATGAGAAAGATGATCCAAAAAATTGATCATTCCCTCCAATATTGTGAATCATATCGCAATCGCGACATCAGTCAAAATTATCGCAATTTGACATTTTCCCCATATCGTGCATCCCTAGTGTTAAATCTACGCCGTGGCTACGTACGTAGGTCCATGGAGACACAGACCCTACGCCGTAGCCTGACATGCACCTCTCGTAGCTCGGCCGTGGCTTGGTCCCCCGACTCATTTCCTGGTTCTCCTTCTCCATAAACAACATGAAATCAAGGAGAGGGTTCACTTCTCCTGCTCCAGATTTCCCATCGTGGTCAGAAAGAACAGAGGAGACACTTTGTTTCTCTCACTATCACTCTAGAGTCGCTACTCGCTCCGAAGCTAATCACCGTCACTCTCTCACTCGCTCTACCACACACTCCCCACTAAGACACACATGCCAGCCCTGCTGTTCTCTTAAAGAGATCGACGCACACACCAACGGACAAGTCTAAACTTCAGGCCACTTACGTAGGCTACGCACAACCATAAATCAGCCTTTAGATGCGCTTGGTCGGGACTCTTAGTTTGGTTTAGGAAAAGATCGTTGGTGGGGTTTCAAAATGCATGTTTCAGTGTGACGCAGGACAAGAACGGGACAAAAACCCCTGGTCTCTTGGGTCAAAGTCCTGTGTTGTTTGACCAAGCGTCAGTACTTCATGAGTTGGGAGTGAGAACAGGTTGTTAGCGCACATCTCCAGAAACACAGAGTGGGGTTAAGTGCTGTTTTTAGCACATTGTTTATCTCATTTTAATAATTCTTTCTTTGTTTCTTTCCACAGATGATAATCAACAGACCTCAGATCGTCAAGAGATCAACATCCTTTGATGCCTGAGAACTGAAAACTTGATGATGATGGCTACTTGTTTTATTTCTTTTTCTTTTTCTTTTTCCTACATATTTGTGAATTCAGGTACATTTTATGAACCAAAAAAGTCTGACCAGTGGTCCCCGGGGTGCAGACACCTCTGCCTTCTCTAGGAAACAGCAGCGCACAGAATGTCTTATGTAAAAGGTCAGGGCGGATGGGTTGGTCCTAAACCACAGGGTGTTTTCTTTGCAGACTTTCATCCAGGAAACCGGTGTACTGTGCAAGGGAACCGGTGTTTTTTGGGGGTGGGGGGCTTTTTCCTTTATTCAATAGTGACTGTGGATAGACAGGAAAGGAAGAGACAGGGGGGATGACACGCAGAAAAGGGGCCACAGGTTGGATTCGAACTTCGTCTCTGCAGGACGACTGTGAGCCGGCTACAGGCGCCGCCAGATGACGGTCCTTTCAGGGACCTGAAAAAGTGAGTGTGACAGTTAACATGACAGTTAAGTTCAGGCACCAAAAAGACTAGTTAAGTTTAGGAAAAAGATTGTGGTTAAAACCCTCCCGAGGAACGAACGAGAGTTTCCTGGGTGAAAGTCTTTTGTTTTCGCCGCGAATTGAACTCCGCTCTTCCAGCTTGAAAGCTTTGTGTTTTATGTTTATGTTGTGCAATTTTATTTTGAGATTATTTTCCATTTGATGTTGAAGTGCAAAAGTGTTTTGGCATGGACGGCTGAGTGGCACTATCTATGGTATTGAAAGGGGGATTTATTTCTTGCATGTTTTGTTTTGTTGTGCATGATAAAAAAAATGCTGCTTTCTTCACAAATTACACCCTGTTTATACCTGTATTTTAAGATATATATTTTATTTTATTGCTTGATTTATTTATTTATTTCTTAAACTGAGCGCACGCAAAAAGGGGAAACATAAATACATTTTCTATGAGTCGAATAGCCCTGTCATAAATGTTACCTTTGTGAAGCTTCAGTTCAAAAAGGTATTGATTCATCTCTGTGGTCATTTGTGAAGCATGATGGAACGCATGATCGTGAGAGGTTGTTCTAATATTTACACACATGTAGGGCACGAAACACCCCCCCCTCCCGGTGGAGATTTCACATGTACCTTAGCAGCACAGAGGTACTTTGAATGGCTGTTTCTCCAACTGCTCCCTAGATCAGTTGGTAGTGTGCTTGAATTACTGGGGCACCTAAAAGTCAGTGACCTACAGTTGATAATGATGTCACACACATAGGCAGGGGGGTATGGTGGGGGTGCACGGGATATGTCCCCCAATATTTAGAAGAGGGAGATTTGTCGCCTTTCAACAAATATGTTTAGTTTTGGGAGATTAAGACCACGTTGTCATTTTTTTCTTTTCTTTTACGTTTGTTGCTTTTTACGTCATTTTTGTCCTTTTTTCCCCAATGTTTTCAGAAGTTCACTAACTAGCTTTGTATGAGAGAGTTTTAAATAGTTTCTAACATAAAATGTTCTGTATTTTAACTATATAGCTACACACATAATTTCCATTTTTTGAATTACGGGGCAAAGTCCGGGGAAAGAACACCTTTGCCTCTGACTGGAGCAGTGAAGAGAGATTCTGGCATTGGGATAACTTTGGTAAATAGGCAGTTATACCTACTGAACTAAGGACCAGATTTGTTTGAAATCTGAAGGTTTTGAGTTTGTCGAGTAAGCACAGATGCTCTCCGCCTATGATGATTAAGATCTGAGGCAGGAGAGGACTGAATGTATTGTGATTTTTGTACTACTATTTGAAATAAATTATTTTATTTGAAATGAATCATTTTCTGTCCAATACTGAGTCATTTTAGCTTAATGTGTTCAATTCAATTCAATTCAATTTTATTTAAAGTATCAAACCATAACAATTATATATGAGATAACAGTTATCTCAAGACACTTTACAGATCTATAAATATACGTCTATAATTTACGTTTTACGTTAATTTATGTATTGGCTTTCAACAGGCAAAGTGCACACTAATAAACATTGTTGGATGCAGCAGAATTAGCAAAAAGGCAAATCTTTTCATCTGTAGTCCCTGGAAAGATGTTTGAAAGTCACCCTAAAAGGAATAACATATTAAAATAAAAGAATAGAATAGAAATATAAGTATTGATGATATATTAGACTAGTATAAAGACTAGTATTTCTGCAATGGATGCACAGAGATGGTCCTGATCATCATTTGACTCTGGGTCTCTCACACGCACGCACACACACACACACACACACACACACACACACACACACACACACACACACACCTGCTTTCCTCATTCTGCCTTTCTTCAGCCACATTCTCCCTTCCCCAGGGCCCCTGCGTTGCCATCCTCTACCTGTCCACCAGATGGTCTCAGAGTTTTCCACCTGAGACACACATTTGACAATAAAGAATTTTCAAGAGAATACATTATGATATACACATTGGAAATGAAAGATATACATGTTTTCCAACATGTTTTAATTAAAAATGTTACATATAGCCTAGATTGTATGATATATTATGCCTGCTCTGTCCAAACGATACCGTTTGATTAACTGCTCGTCATCAAACATTTCAAAAACATTCCTCCTCTCCTGAAAGATTGGCACATGTTTCTGTCTCTGTCTCCTCATGCCAACTGCTAACCACTGGAAAGACCTCTGGAGCTGTTTTAAATAACTGGGAGAGTAAGAGTGATTCTTAGCTTTAAGAGAAGTAGTGATGGGCAGATTGAGGCTTCGTGAAACAATGAAACAGTTTAAGCAAATGTGCCATATTGTGTCGAGGCTTCGAAACAATCCGACACCCATCTCAACGATGACACCTAGTGGTCACTTGCAGGTGTTGATCTGAAACAACCTTGACAACGAGCCATTAAAAAAAAAATCCTCACTGTGCATAATGTAATTTTGGTCATGAAAAATGAATATTAATAATAGAAATCAAGCCACAATGTCTCTATGAATCTTTTTTATTGATTTTTATTAAAAAATATTAATTCCTCTGCTGTGGAAGGACTTAGCCTAATTCTTTTTTTACAGATAATTTCTCCAGCCTTTGAAAAAATCCTCTCACAAGAGACACTTGTTGCTGGCATGCAAATATATTTTTTAGCAAGGACATACAAATGAGGAAAGATTACTGCTCTGTCTTTCCAGTAAGTTAGGGGCTCATGAGTTCTGGGCAAAAACGCATAGTTGAGGTATTTTTTCACTTCCACTGTGGCATCAGCTGTAGCATTGTGTATCATCTTGGTTTCACGGATACGATCATAAAAACGTTCCCATAAACTGTCCTGTGTTTCTACTGGTTGATGTTGATTATGATGGGCCTAATGTTGACATTTGTGGCTCTGAATGAAAATGAAAACGGAGCTTCCATTTTTATCTATCTATCTATCTATCTATCTATCTATCTATCTATCTATCTATCTATCTATCTATCTATCTATCTATCTATCTATCTATCTATCTATCTATCTATCTATGTGCCACTGTATGTATACTTTGTCTGTCTCAAGCCTATCAGTCAATGTGTAAATTTAAATGTAAGCCTAAATATAACTAAACAAATCGCACTATAAATGTCACTATATCACCAAAAATCCGCTATCTCAAAATCAAACTCCTCTCACAAAAACCCAAGAGATTGTGTGGTCTGTTCCAGACCCTGTCAATCAAACTCTGATTCGGCGGACCATGCCACCTGTCAAAACACTTGTGAAACACTCCAAAGCTTCATTTAGCCATAGTCACGTGACATGGGTATTTTGAATCACGCTTTGGATCAGTGTTTCGAAACATCTGCGCTTTGGGATCTCAACAAAGCTTCGGAACGTCAGTTTCGCGTCAGCCATCCCTAATGAGAAGTAAGCACATTTTAGCTCAAAAAACAGTTTTTTTCCTTTCAAAGTAAAATTTGTATGATTAAGGTTTTTTGATTGTAGTATCTGAACAATTATAGGTTATAAGTTTGAAAACATTTCACACATGTTTTAGTGCTTTAGCAGGCTACACAATGAATCTATAGAGTTAGCATGATGTTAGCTCTTAATTGCTGGATCATGCTAGTTTTTCAAACTTGTGGGTCTGGGGTGATTTGTGCCAAAGGGCCTGGGTTAAGTTGTGCCAGTGATGAAGGAGTCATCCCTAGAGGTGATGTGCTCAAGAAACTACCCACACCCCAAAAACTTGGTGGTACAGCCAGAAGGGAGCAGCATTGACAAGAGGGATGTTAAGTAGTAGGCCAGATCCAGACCACCTAGACCTACATACTCACAGGGGATAATCTGGAGAAGTGAGGAGATGGGCATGCCTCGTCAGTGTTTGAGTTAGGCCTACCTGCCATTTGTTTAATTTAGCTAACACTGATTTCAGTTTTGAGTTTGCACTATGTTATTAAAGAGAAGTTTTATTACGTTTTTAAGTGGCCTAAGTCACAAGAGGATGTTTAGAAATAGTCACTTTATTCTTATATTTTACATAATTGACAGACAGCGTTCTATGTATGTAAACAGGCATTTATTGCCAAAGCCTTTTTGTATTTTGTATTGCATTTGTCTTGCTTCCATAACATTAAAATGTTCTGTTTTACTTCAGAAATCACTGGCACAATTTAGCCCAACGTATTCCCCCAAAGGCACAACTTACCCCGCACCTGGGTCAAGTTGTGCCACGAGACCACTTTTTTCCCAAAAGCTATATTTCTGAAACAATTTATTTCAGATCTAAAGTTATTGTTCTCAGGGATGCACCATTTCCTGAAATATATGTACATCCTTAAGTTGAAGGCATTACTGTCATGGCTTCACTTGCCCTGTTGGGCGTATTCTTTGACAGGCCAGAGCCGTGTCGGCCATTTCCGGACCAGTTAGCTAACTGTAGCAATACTAGCTAGCATCACATAGTTCAAGCTTGTTTAGAGTTTTTTTAGTCAATGAAAGAAATGAGGATGTACATTTTCTTCAAATGATGAGCAGCTTTTGGTAAGTTTTTTTAGTCAAGTGGTTTTACTAGCTGTCACTGCTTGCTTTAGATAGTTGCTGCTGGTGTCAGTGGCCGCTGTGCCTCTGTGTATGCGTGCTGGCGTGTGTGTTGAGCCCCAGCAGCTTGGCTGGGATTTGTGAGGAGGCCTGTTGATTCATAATTGTTTAATTTGTGTTTTTCATTACTTTGTGGTCGTCGTATGAGTATATGTGACCGCTTGTCATTCATTTCCCCCACTGACTGAGAGTTTTAGACCATGCCTTAGGCTAACCAGCTACGACGTGACTCATAAGCATACAACATGTGTGAAAATCCAAAAAAAGTCAAAGGTACAAGACTGTGTACATATTTTCATTATCTAATTTCATTAACCGGTTAGCCGAATTAGCTGTTAGCTAAACTAACGTTAGAGGAGGCTAACGGCAGAAGTGTGGAACAGATCGTGATTCATGCAGTGTCGAAATCCTCGTAAAACAGGATTATCATTTTACGCATGCGCATGACGGATCGTGCAGGCAGCACAGATCGGGTACCGACAGCTCCTCCTCCTCACCAGCATAAGTTCCACCAATCAGAGGCATCACTGTGGGATTGTGGGATTGTTTAGGATTGTGGGTAATAAAGTACTGTATCTCAAAACATGGTTTGTGCCCCATGAACTTTTGGTATCTATATGAGCATATACAATCGCTTAGTCATGTTGTAGCTGGTTTTAAGTCTACCATCGACGGTTATGATTTTATGGCTTATACTCAAATTGTCAATGGAGAAATTGCTCTATAAAGTATACTGTACTTTTCACTGCTAAAAAACTGAACACTGACACGAGTGCTGCCAGTGTTGACCTTTAGACTGTGGCTGCTCTCAATTATTCTATAACTAATGCACAGAGAGGGAGAGAGAGACGTTGTCTTGTGTCATATGATCGTTGATGAATTTAACACTTCATACATTCGTGTTCATTTCCATACAGGTTTAGTGGTTTGATGGTTAATGGTGAAGTATGGATTTGATTTGCGGGGATATTTTGGCGACGGTAATGTTATAAGTGTTGTAAGTTAGCAGGAGACTTAATTAACCTGACCCATGGACGATTTTAGACCCTTTTTAGTGGGGGTCAAGCCCCTAAATTTCATCTCAGCCCCCCTAAAAATTATGTGCTTCAAGTTAGAGTTTGCGAACTTGTCTGTTAGTGACAAAAAATGTCAGGTTCAAAGGGCTTGAAATAGGTTAAATATCCTGTGTTGCTGTCACCGATGCTATGCACCTTATAGAACTGGCTCAGGTTTGCCTTGCACCGCCTGTTATTCTGTTATAGTTTTAGACTGCCGGGGGACTTCCTCCACCCCTGCCCCCCCACCCCTCTGCATGGGGCTTCTCCGTGTGATGTGCAGGTTACCTTCCCCCCAAAAAACACCCCCAAACACGGACACACAAAACAGTTCTGTCCAGGGCCGTACTGGGACTGAAATTCAGCCCGGGACTTTAAGATGGAGAGGCCTTTTACGCGAGTGCCCTTGGTGCATGAGCAGAAGGATTTTTTGCCGTTATTTTAAGTCTAATAGTGTTTTTATGGTATAAAGAGAATCAGATTACGCTGAAGACCTTCAAGAAACTTTAGGATGACACCTGCCTCCTCAGGTTGTATAAGCAAGTCACCGCTGCACTGAACACAACCAGGTCAACAAAACCTAATCTCGAACACATAAGTCACAGTATACTGCTAACTACCAGCATGTCATGTGCACAGTCAGTTGGAGTGATAAAATAGTTACAAATACTCACACTTATATACTCAAAAACTACAATGCAGTCCCATAAAAGAGAGATTTGTGTGTGCGTGTGTGTGTGTGTGTGTCCTTACTTTCTCACCTTGGCTCCCTGGCTCAACTTCCCCTGTGATGGACCCTGCCTCTGCTTACTGATTGTGCAGCTACATATCATATGCACGAGAAGAACATCAGTTATAAATATATAACTAAATATATAACTATGAATAAAACATTTTCTAATTCAATCTGTGCTTCAGTCAAGTTATTATCTAGTATGTGGAACCATTGGCATTTTATCCTATATGTAAGTCCAATCCAATCCAATCCACTTTATTTCTATAGCACATTTTACAAACACAAAGTTTCCAAAGTGCTGCACAGAAGACTCAGAACATACAAACAATTCATAAATATATATATAAAATATAGAAAGAATAAAAGAAAGAATAAACACCACAGTGGACCACATAACTCACACAGAGTTAAAAGCCAAAGAATAAAAGTGTGTCTTTAGAAGTGCCTTAAAACACTCAACTGTAGGGGCAGTTCGGACATGGAGAGGCAGGGCATTCCAGAGTTTAGGTCCAACCACAGAAAAGGCCCTGTCCCCCCCGAGTCTTAAGTCTTGACTTAGGGACCACAAGCTGGTGCTGGCCCTCTGATCTCAGTGTCCGCGCTGGCGTATAAATTTGGATGAGGTCCGAAATATATGTTGGGGCCAGTCCATTCACAGCTTTAAAAACAAACAATAAAATCTTGAAATCAATCCTAAAACTAACAGGGAGCCAATGCAATGAGGCAAGAATTGGAGTTATATGCGCACGCTTTTTGGTTCCTGTTAAACGTCGGGCTGCAGAGTTTTGGACTAACTGTAAGCGTGAGAGTGCGTTTTGATTTATACCGATATAAAGTGCATTACAATAGTCCAAACGAGAAGAAATAAAAGCATGTATAGCTTGTTCAAAACTGCTAAAAGACAAAAACGGTTTAACTTTGGCTAAAAGGCGAAGATGATAGAAACTAGATTTCACTATTGCATTTATTTGTTTATTAAATTTAAAATCACTGTCTATTTTTACCCCAAGGTTAGTTACCACAGGTTGCACAGAGACATTTAGGGGGCCCAAATCTATCATTGGACTAGTGGGGCCAAACTGCATAATCTCAGTTTTACTCTCATTTAGTTTAAAAAAATGTTGGGCCAACCACTCTTTGACGTCATTTAAACAGTCATTTAAACAGTCAAGTAGGTCAAAATATCTGATTGATTGATATGCCTAATATGATTGCCTACCCAGCCCTGCACACTGCCCCTCTACCGGTTTCCTGCTCTTACTCTCTCCTCCTCCTCCTCTCTCCTCTGAAAGTACTGAATGTCGAAAAATCCTCATATTTTTTAAACAAACCAAACAGTACTGTCAATCAACTAATGTTTAATCGTCTATTTTATGGTCTACTCTACTTTGCGACAGTAAGTCACTTGGTTATGACCCAATCGTTAGCGTATTTTTACAAAAACGTCTGCTACGGAGCCATAACGTGAGGTACAAGGTAATGGAGCCTTTTATACATTGTCGTGTTTCTTTAGAATTAAACAACGGACAAATAGAGTCTTTAAACGCTTCAGATGTAAAGTTATTCGCAGTCATGTGACGTAAAGAAAAAATGGCGGTCAGTGGAATGCTAACAAGAGGTGATACCTTTGTAGCAACAAAATGGCGCCATCGGAGGTTCGCGTTCTGAAGCGAAGCTTACCCCCTTGGTTCTGGTTCTGTTGACAGCATTGACATATATATAAGGTTGTTAGGCTGGGCTGTCTGGATTCAAGCGCAGACACGGAAAAAGGTCAGAACAGGTATTAAGGTTTATTGAACACAAAAAATGAGTGATGCAGGTGCTGGATATCCCCTGGGGCTGAGAGCGGGCAGACAGGTGAGAAGCAGGTTTGAGAGAAGAACAAGTCTCAGACAGGCAGACTGGGCTTCCAGGGCTGTAGTGGGAATCTGGACACAAAAACACAAAAAGTCAAAACAAGGCTTGCAACAGGTATACAAAAGAAAACACTGAGGCTGGCCGTAGCGAGTGTTACCACTTGGGTGAACGGACGATCTGGCAGAGACTGTTTGGAAGGCTGGGGTTTTAAAACAGGAGAGGTGATTGCTGGATGTGAATCAGGTGAACAGGAAGCCACAGGTGTCTTGACGAGGAGGGAGAGAGCCAGGAGCGCCACACCCACTCAGCACATGACAGACAAAAAACAAAGGAGAGGGGAGAGGGAAAACAGACAGCACCATGACAAAGGTTGACAGTTGCGTTGAGTTCCGTTGCTCTGATTGGTTGTAGGTCTATCCAATGAATGCAGAGGCATTTTTTTTCCTGGTTCTGTTGGAACACGCCCCATAATCACAGCCCAATGGAGCGGATTTAGACTCACATTCTGACTAGACTCTAAGTAGGACCACATCAGGCTAGTTCTAAACCGTTCTACAGAGAAGAATGGTGTCACTGTTTTGAGATTTGGCATACATTTGGGCCTTTTTTGAAGAAATGTAAATAGTTTGTCCTTTATATGAATTATAATGCTCATTATGTTTATTTTTGCACTGGATGACTCCATATGTAGGAGAACTGTTTTAGACAACACACATGCTTGTGTAGCATTGCTGTAGGTGTAATATCAATAAATATGACATTATTATTTTGATTATTGGCAAAAGCGTCTGGACTTTTTAGAAAGAATTTATGTATTTTGTCAACTGTTTTATCCAGTATCAATTCTAAATACTATCGGTCGATAAATCGGTTATCGGCAAATACGGCCAAACCTAGCTATCGGTATCGGTAAAATCCACTATCGGTCGACCTCTATTGTAGTGTTATCATCAACAGTTTGTGCACCACTCAGTTTTATCAAGGGGTTAAGTGTTTTAAGGGGAGTTGTGTTTACCGCAGCCGGTTGTAGCCTCACTCCCTCATCTCTGTCCCTCTCCTCCTGAGTCTCCTCCTCACTGTGCATGTCACTGTAGCCGACACCAGCACCGCTATCATCGGCCACGGGAGCTGATGGAGGTCCTGCTACTGGCCAAAACATGTCTGTCCATTTGACACATTTGGCAGCGTTTCTTTTTCTCACGCAGTTTCTCAGCACCTCCTTTGCGTTTCTTCTCCATGATCTCTATCACTGTTCTAGCCTGGCAGATACACACCCGAAACTGCATGCAGGCAGAAATCCCAATGAAGAGGACAGCATATCTTTAAACAGCAATTGTTTAAAGATATGCTGTCCTCTTCATTGTCTTGGTTAACGTTATCCTCACCTAGCGCCACTTCACAGCTAGCTGCTGCTGTAGCAGCATATTCATCGCTTTGGACTGTTATTCTTCATGTCTGTATCCCCAACATTAGTCGTAAAAAAAGTTTGTCATCTTTGGCAGCGTTGCCAAATACTTATCGGCGTCTTTTTTCTTTTTTTAGACTCATCTTGCTTCGTCTCTGTTTGTGTACTTCCCAGCTCTCCTGTCACTGTGTGTTTATCTTTTGCGCCACGCACCATTATGGACTAGTCCATTTCAATTTGAAAGTAGGGAGTGTATGGAAAAAAATAGTCTATGTGATATTTTTGACTAAAGTGTTTTTTGGCCAGCCCAGAGTCAATTGAAAAAACAATGGGCCAATTAAAAATAAATGTTTCTTATGGGCCAATTAGGGTCTTTTTTTTTCGCGCTGAAGTAAATTCAAAATAATAATAATTAATTGTCTGGCTAATCGGGGGACCCTGCACACGTGGGGCCCCTAGGCTTCAGCCTCAAAAGCCTGTGCATTAATCCGCGCCTGGCCACGCCCTAAAACACCCCCTGCTTTATCGCAGATTTTAAAATCAACAAGACCATAATTCAAAAAATTAACATAATTCTGTGTTGCAGAAGACTTGAAACTAGCGATTGAGACCATAAACTCATTATGAAAATATTTACTGAAGTAATAAATCAAGTGAGAAGTGGGTCACTTTCTCATAGACTTCTACAGAAACCGACCTCTTTTTACAACCGCACGTGTCGCCCCCTGCTGGAATTCAGATAGAATGCAGCTTTAAGGCACTTCCGCATTTGCAGCACTTCACCGAACCGGATGCCTTGTCCATTAATATTAACAGTCAATGGTTAATTCACCCACCTGCTATTGATCAGAATTAGGGTTGCAAAGGGGCGGAATTTTTCCATGGAAACTTAAGCTGGGGAATTTTGGAAACATTCCAATTTGGAAACTTTCATGGGAATGAATGGAAATTATGGGAATTAATGGGAATTTACGAGAATTAACTGTAAATGTTGGGTAATTTATACAAAGTCCATCTTATACAAACAAATAAATATAAACATTTTGTTTTGTAATAAGCAGACAGGCATATACAGTGAATACAAATGTTGAGTTATTGTTGGATTCTAGAAATGATCTGTGCAGTGGGTGTGGCCTCAATAGCCCTGCAGTAGTCTAAGTAGTAGCCCAAACCATTGACCTTTAACTTAACATATGAAGGTAGCTAGCATGCTGCTGATGATTTAGTATGGTTATACTGTATATATGGTTATATGCGTGCTAAGCTAACCATCAGCGCTGTCTATTGTTTCCAGCCTATCAAGAACAAGTGGGCTATACAATTAACACACATAGGTTAATAGCAATGAGTTATGTATTACTACTCCCCCCAAAAAAAAAAAGAAAAAGAAAGCTCCCATATTTTAAAAACTAAATGTTGGCAAGTATGTAGTAGCCTATGCTGATTACTGTGTGCGTTCATGTCATTGACGAATATAGGGAGGACATTCAACTGACGTTGCATTAAATCAGGTTTTTTTTTATTGTTTATGCTGCAAGATGTTTTTTTCAACTACATTTAAGTTCCCTGTTATAGACTAACAGTATTATAACAAGCAATATTACAAATATCCAGTTTTTTCCCATTAATTCCGGTTTATTCTCATTAATTGCCGTTAATTCCCATATATTCCCGCCATGGAAAGTTTCCAACTTTGAAAATTCCCGGATTTTGCAACCCTAATCAGAATGTTAATTTCTAATGTCCGAGCCAGATCCATGGATTAACCACGGGGCCACAGATATAACTCATAGTCATGTCTCTTTGTTTACATGCCACGGATGAAAAGACTTCTGCAGAGGATACATCGGTGTATCCTCGATTATAGCTCCTCTGGGGAGTCTCCTTGCTCCTCCATCCTCACCCCCTCCATGATCATTTTAGGAATTGGGACGTCCTTCAACGTGACACGCTGAGAATGATTTCCGGGTCACAAGCCGGAGGATCAAGTGTTTGAGGAGTTACAAATTCAGGAATTGGGAAAAGCGGACTCTTGTGTGTGTGTGTTTGTGTGTGTATTTTAGTCTTCCTCCGTTGCTGTAACTCACCAGAAGTGTAATACACAATTACACAGGAAAATTTGCGGGGAAAGGGGTTTAGCGAACTATTAGTTTCAGGAAGCTATAGTTTTTGTTGCTATTGTTTAATGACTTAGGCTGCCGGACTGTTTGAGGGGCAGGGGCAGTAACTATAAAAATCAGCTCTTTGTTGTGGGGCACGAGCACCCAGAAAGACACACTTGATGATGAGGCGATAGATGTAAACCAAGCCCTGGGTATCCTGCTCTGCCTTTGAGAAAATGAAAGCTCAGATGGGCCGATCTGGAATCTTCCCTTTATGACGCCATAAGGGGAAAGGTTACCTCCCCTTTCTCTGCTTTGCCCGCCCAGAGAATTTGGCCCGCCCATGAGAAAGAGAGAGACATCATGGCTTGCAAACGAGCGAAGCATGGCAGTTGGTCAAGGCCACACCCCCACCCTCTACCTTGCCCCCCCTCTCTCCTCTTCAATATCATTTAAAGCTACAGACACAGAAATGGCACATCCTAAGGAAAGCTCATTGTAGGACTGGCTCTAGTGGCTGTAATTCTGCACCAAGGCTGAATTTCGGGAAAGAGACTTCAGATACAGTGTCAGGGGACCTGAGGCCTATATAAGAGCATCCAAAAAGCAGAATGTCATAGGACCTTTAATATTTCCTATATTAGACTATGCAGATTTGTGCTGAGATGTCCTTTTACTACTCACCACTGTGTAATGTATGACTCATTGAACCTATCACCAAAAGCCAGAAGACAGTATCACTGGTACCAGGTTATTTTTATATGTTTTTACTCTGATTATCCTCCTTAATTGAAGGAATATTTAATTCTATGTAGACCCAGCTATAGATTGAGACACACTGAATATCCCTTCATCACTGTGCCAACCATCTACAAAAAGAATGGTAGATGTGAGGGAGAGCTTTAGTGAGTGTGAATGTACATGTGCTGTGTTGTCTTTGTCTTATGTCTCGAGGACCCCCTCGAAAACGAGATGCTTCATCTCAAGGGGTTATCCTCCTAACAATAAACATTTCAAAAAAATGTATGATGCTTAGAGAGCATTTTGTTATAGCAGATTTAGCAAAACGCTTTAAAATGTCACCTGGTCAAGTCAGTAAAACACTGAAATTCTGGATAGATGTGATTGCCGAGCACACCCAGGATCTCATTCCATGGCTGCCTCGTGAAACAATAAAGGCCACTTTGCCACAGGTTTTTATGGACAGTTTTCCAAACACAACTTGCATAATTGACTGCACAGAAAGTGTCCTGCAGAAGGCTAAAAATCTAGACTCACAAACTGAATCTTACACTCACTACTATGCCAGTAATACTATCAAGAATCTAGTAGCAACTGCTCCATCTGGAATTGTTATGTACATTTCAGAAGCTTATGGTGGCAAACGTAGCAATAGATTCATCCCACAGAACTCTGGGTTTCTCGACCATTTGCGTAGTGGAGATGAGGTGATGGGAGATCGTGGCTTCACCATCAGGGATTTGCTAGAGGAACGGAAAGTTTGTTTGATCGTGCCAGCCTTTATGCGTAAGAAAAGCCAGCTGACAAATGAGCAGGTCACTTGCAGAAGGTGCATTGCTAAAGTCCGAATTCACATTGAGCGAGCTATCAGGCGTCTTGGTGTACAAGATCCTCTCACAAACTGTGCCTATTAATTTTGTCATTAAAATCGACCAAATACTAAAGATCTGTGCAGGACTTGTAAATCTGCGAGTGAAGCTTACGGTATTTCAAGCAAATAGACACAATAACAGTCAACATGACTAAACACAAGTAGTGGGGTGTAAATAAGTACAAGAAGAGGTGTGAACACAACAATGAATACCTTTAATTTGTACACTTGATGAATAGATTTTGCAGATCATACTGTATATTCATATTATTTTACTAAAAAATGTATTTACAATGTTTATACAGGTAACTATTTACATATTGGTGTTTAAACAGTCAGTACTTGCATATTTACATTTTTAATTAGTTCTGCTGCATATGACTAAGTGAAACGAGGAAGTGTTGTGGAGCTGATGAAGTGTGAATACAGTAAAGTGCTGCTTAACAAAGTTATCCGTCCCCATCCAGCTGTTTTTTCTTATTTAGGGTGATACAACCACCACATATCGATCCCTCACGTTACATAACTTGATGGGCCTGGATATATGTGGCATGGTCTGTGATGGTTAAAATGAATGAACTTAACCTTCTTCAGACCATAAATTTTTTTTTTTATCAGTGCTTGCCATCCCTGTCTTGCCCTGCCTCACTGCATTTTCAACCTAAATCCAATGAAATTAACTCTTATCATCCTACAATTTTAGACTCAAGATTTTGACTGAAGGCTACTGTGAAACAACATGTGCAGAACATGAATGACACACAGTAAAAATAGCTAAAAAATGCTACTGTAAGTGATACAAGGTCACTTCTTTACGTCATCCTCCCAACCGTCTACCGCGGAGGGTAAAGGTACTTAAAACACCCTTTTTTAAGTTTGTTGTGGTTGTTTTCCCACATTGTTAGCAAGTTTGGATCTGTATTTCTTAAAGCAACACTAGGGTTAGGGTCTGACAAAAATGTCAGAAAAAGTGTTAATTTTCATGATGCATGGTTGAATGGAAAACAAAGAAAGAAATAACCTTTGACTTCCTGTCTAATCTTTAAATATAAGGTGGGTTCACTTGCCAGTGGCTTCTTTCATGTTTCATTTATGATAGCGTTGGGTTCGGCCCTATCTTGCCCTTCCTTATTGGCAGTGTTTTCCCCTCTGTTCCAGGGAATTGATGGGTGGAGCTGAGCCCTCGTCACAGATAGCATACCAAAGCAGGCTGGGCTCAGGAGGCTATAAATCAGAACTGTCAACTTTCAATTTGTGTTTTACATTCCCCCCCACACATACAGACACTCCTCACCACTCACTCACACAGACATGGCGTATACTGACCGGCTGAAACAGACCATATTATTTAAATGACTTAATTAAAACATTTATCAATATTTGCAGACTGGGTGGTCTCCCTTTTTGGTGACATACTTTTGAGCCAGGTTGTGACAATTCTGTGTAAATGAGCAACATTTCCATACATACATAGTCAGGTTTTCGACCACACCACAGCACTGAGACAGCTCTTGTTAAAGTCTTTAATGACATCCACTTAAACACAGATAGTGGCAAAATTTCAGTCTTAGTATTACTTGATCTCAGTGCTGCATTTGATACGGTAGACCATGACATATTGCTTGACCGATTGGAAAACTGGGTTGGTCTTTCTGGCTCAGTACTAAAGTGGTTTGAATCCTATTTAAAGAATAGGGACTACTTTGTGTCTATAGGTAATTATACATCTGAGCATACAAATATGACGTGCGGAGTTCCCCAAGGCTCAGTTCTGGGGCCTCTTCTGTTCAACATCTACATGCTTCCACTCTCTCAGATTATGGAAAACAACAAAATAAGTTACCATAGTTATGCGGATGACACACAAATTTACATAACCTTATCGCTAGGGAACTATAGCCCAATACAACAATTAAATATGTGCATTGAACAGATTAATGATTGGATGTGCCAGAACTTTCTTAAATTAAATGAAGAAAAAAAAACGGAGGTGGTTGTTTTTGGAGCAAAAGAGGAACGATTGAAAGTCAGCGCTCAGCTTCAAACGACAATGTTAAAAACAACAGACAAAGCAAGAAATCTTGGTGTAGTCATGGACTCAGACCTAAATTTTAAAAAGCCACATTAACATAATTAAAAAATCAGCCTATTATCACCTTAAAAAATATATCAAGGGTTAAAGGGCTTATGTCTCAGCAGGATCTGGAAAAACTTGTCCATGCTTTTATCTTCAGTAGACTTGACTACTGTAACGGTGTCCTTACAGGTCTCCCTAAAAAATCAATCAGACAGCTGCAGCTGATTCAAAACGCTGCTGCTCGAGTCCTCACTAAAACCAAGAAAGTGGATCACATCACTCCAGTACTGAAGTCTCTACACTGGCATCCAGTGCCTCAAAGAATTGATTTCAAAATACTTTTACTGGTTTATAAATCACTAAACGGTTTAGGGCCAAAATACATTTCTGATCTGTTACTACATTATGACCCACCCAGACCTCTCAGGTCGTCTGGGACAGGTTCTACTTGTTGTCCCCAGAGTCAGAACTAAACAGGGGGAAGCAGCGTTCAGTTTTTATGCTCCACATATCTGGAACAAACTCCCAGAAACCTGTAGGTCCGCTGCAACTCTCAGTTCTTTTAAATCTAAGCTAAAGACCTATCTTTTTGATGTTGCTTTTCTTTAAATAATCTATTTTATTAACTTTAATTTCTTATACTGCACTGTAACTTTTATTATTATACTGCACTATCAATTTTATTCTTGTCTTTTAATGTTTTTAAGTTGTTTATTATTGTTTTTTAATTGTTTTCTAATTGCTCTTTAATGTTTTATGTAAAGCACTTTGAATTGCCCTGTTGCTGAAATGTGCTATATAAATAAAGCTGCCTTGCCTTGCCTTGCCTTGCCTTACATCTTGTGGCTTTGGCTGTAATGCGATTTGTGTTTATTGTGTCGGGTAACGGCACTTAGTTAAGGTTAGGAAAAGATCTTGGGTTGGGTTAAAAGATGTTTAGTTAAGCACAGGACAAGAACGGGACACAAACCCCGGTTTCCTGGGTGAAAAATCCTGTGTTGTTTGACCCCTCCACCACCTCCAACCAAACTCCTTACCATTGTCACTCATCAGCAACATGAGACAATTTGAATAACCCAACCCAAGTCCCAAGACATAGAGTTGTGTAAATGCAACCATTGGTTTACCTAATTCATCGCTTCATCAATTGATGTTCGGAATGCAACAAGTAGTGTAATTATACGATGGAAACTACTGAAAGTGAAAGTGTAGAATTATTCAAGTGATATTCTCCAGACGATGTAGCTCTTTTTGTTGTTGTGGAAGTAGTTTTTTTAAGATTCCCTGACAAAATTAGATGTTTGCATTGCTTCTTCAGAGTTTATTGCTGGTGTATGAACAGCCCTTACATGTTGAGGAAAAGGTCAACTCCTTAGCAACGTAGCTTTGTTGTGTATGAAATCTTTTTATTATGATTATTGTACAATACCAGTGTTCCTAGTATCTCAGTGACTGTCTCCCTTATCAGATTTATTTATCACCACTGTTCATCACGCCCCCAACCGGCCCGTCAGACACCGCCTACCAAGAGTCTGGGTCTGCCGAGGTTTCTTCCTAAAAGGGAGTTTTTTTCTTGCCACTGTCGCAATAGCCACTGCTAATGCTTGCTCTTGAGGGAATTACTGTAATTGTTGGGGTTTTGGAATTTATAGTGTGGTCTAGACCTACTCTATCTGTAAAGTGTCTCGAGATAACTTTTGTTATGATTTGATACTATAAATAAAATTGAATTGAATTGAATTGAATTTATTTATTTCATAAGTGGACTAATTCTGACTCTACAGTAGAAAATACAGCCTAATAAAATAACATACTCAGATAACACAAACACATAGGCCTCCAAAATCAACATCAAATGAAAATTCTTTGGAGCTGATTCAGCTCTACCTTGTAAGTCAAATATAAGGTCTTTATTTAGCAACATGTGACCTTATCTTAGAAGGAACCGCTATAAACCTTTGTGACAAAGTGGTTCCTTTGAATACCGTGCATCTTTTACAGTATAAAAAGCTTTGACTCTGCATGACAGCAGGTCTGATTGATCACATCTGAAGCAATTCTGAAATTCTGACACAATACATAACTTTGATCCCTTTATTGTGGCACAATAAATGAATCAAGGTTCAAACTATGGTACCATTTGACCACCTTAATGCCCAGCAACTATAAACATACTGAATTCATGATTAATAATAATAATTATTATTACTATTACTATTTTTTGAATGTTTGCATTGTCTGCCTAACATCCAGGCTTAATGGGGTCATGTGAATTCAATGTGGTGTGGCTGCAGTTTGGCTTCCTCTTGTTGGCAATCGTCAGTGCTTACCCCTGGTTTTAGCCCAAATTCCCTACGAATTCTGTTCATATTGGATGACTCCTCCAAAATGTATGTTTATGGCCAACATTCAGTGCTACTGCAGTATGTGTCTTTTATGTAGCTAGGCAGTAACAAGAGTCTGGAGGTCTGAATTAGGTGGAGTCTGAATAGGTCTGTACTACATCTGACTTTCATGTGACGGGCACCTGAGTTTGCTACCTGTTACAATCCAGGAGTTAATGTTTGCATTTTTAACTGTAACCACACACACTCCCCAACCTTAACCAAGTGTTTTACTTGTTTAACCCTAACCTTAACCATACTTTATTTCCCATAAACAAAATCTTTCCTTTAGCCATACCGCATACAAACATTGACATTGGATGTTAAAAAAAACTATTATTATTCTTTTTTTTCTTTTTTTTTTCCTACCACCACCCCCCCTCTTCGGAGGACAACTTTATTTTTATTATAGAGCGATATTTTTATATACACAGTATGTTACATTCACATTTAGAATTACATTCAGTGCATTAACGGTTGTCCCACTGTGACCATTCACCCTGTTTTAGTGAGACTCTGGATCCATATAAGGGCAGGGGGGATTTAAAGCACCACGTACGAAGTGTAACACATAACACAATTATTAATAATTGGGTAAAATGATCTACGATTCATATTTGGGTGATCACGGTTTCTGTGTTTGAAGGGAGTTGGAAAAACATGTTATGCATAAGTGTGGATAGTGTTTCAAGTGTGTGTACGTGTGTATGAGTAAAGTGATAACTGTAAGGGAGAAATAATGAAAAGGAAGAAAAAAAAAGAAAAAAAGGGGAAATTAGAATAATTAAATGATATAAATAATGTAAAAGTACTAGGGAGGGTGGGATATTACATAATGGAGGAGGGAGGAATATGTCTGGTAATATACACGGCTTGTAGTTATGTTTTTGTTGAATTTAGAAACGTTAGAAATGGGGACCAGGTATCTTCAAAGGCTGACATTTGCTTCTTTCTGTGTTCATTGTGTTTTTCCATTGAAATGTATTCTGAGATTAAATTTGTCCAGTGATTGATGTGGCAAGAATTCTTTGATTTCCAGTTTTGGAGGACTACTGTTTTAGCGACAGCTAGAGAAATGAACAACGGATTCCTGAATTTTTGTGGGATGTGGATTTTGGCAATATCACCAAGGAGACAGAGTGTTGGAGATGATGGGATTGGTGGACAGCATCTCAGTGACCGTGATCCAGAATGAATGAACTGGTTGACAGACCCACATGGTGTGTAGATAATCGTCTGTGCTACCTAAGGTGCATTGTGAACAGATACCTGTGTTTGCTAGGCCCATTTTGAACATTTTACTTTGGGTGATGTGAGTCCTATGAATGACTTTATATCGTATAAGCTGCAGGTTTGTGTTAGTAGTCATGGAGAAGGTATTCTTACAGATTTGTTCCCAGTAATCAAGGGAGGGAGAGAAGGCCAGATCAGCTTCCCACTTGGTTGTTGGGAGTGTTATTGTTGTGTTTAGGTTGGAAATCATTGTATATAGCTGGGAGGTTAGTTTTTTGAAGTTATTAATTTTCATAAGTTCTTCTGTGAGCTGAGAGGGTTGTAACGTGTTATTGGTGATTCCGATTTTATCTTTTATTTTAAGTCTAAGTTGTTGAAATTGAAGGAACTGTTCTCTACCAACCCCATATTTCTCTGTGAGTGTGTTAAATGACATGAAATGGTTGTTCTCAAATAGGTGGTGAAGATGTGTGATTCCTTTTTGTGCCCATATGGAGAAGCAAAAAGGTTTGTTCTGTAACATGAACACTGGATTGTGCCAGAGTGGTGTAAACTTGTTTAATTCTAGTGATGATTTTGTGATTTGGTTTGTTTTCCACCAGGCTGTCAGTGTTAAATAGATGGTAATGCGTTGGCAGAAGCTGGATTTCTTGATTGATTGTGAGAGGAAGGGGAGATCTGCAATTGGGATGTTTGTACATTGGTTTTGTTCCAGTTCCAGCCACGGGTATTTGTGCTTATGTATATTGATCCATTTAACCATGTACTGTAATTGATTTGCCAGGATAGAAGTTTGGTGCCTCAAGCCCACCATGTGATTTTTTTATTTTGTAGAGAGAGAGTGATATTCTCGTTTTTTTGTTTTTCCAATAAAATTGTGTTGTTAATGAATAGAGAGTTTTGAACCATTTGGCTGTAGGAGTGATGGGGATCATAGAAAAAAGGTTATTAATCTGGGGTAAAGTTTTCATTTTAACTGCAGCTATTCTTCCAATGAGTGTGAGTGGGTGTTTAGACCACCGTTTATATTTGTCTTTGATTTTCCTGAGAAGGGGAGTATAGTTGAGGGTGAAAAGTTCTGATAGCTTGGGGGAAATCTGAATCCCTATAGGTACTTGATGTTGCCTGTGTGAAGGTGGAGGGAAGTGTCCTGAGCTCCAAAATCCCATGCGTCATCTGAGAGGGGTAGTAAGATTGATTTGTTCCAGTTGATAGTGTAATGCAAGACATGGGAGAATTTGTTGATGATATTGAAAGTTTCTTTAAGTGATACCTGTGGGTTCTGTAAATAAAGTAAAAGATCATCTGCATATAAACTAATTTTGTGTTGTACGTTGGCTACCTGAATTCCTTTGATTATACTGTTTTGCCGTATTGCTGCTGCGAGTAGTTCAATGAAAATGGCAAAGAGGGAAGGTGAGAGAGGGCATCCCTGTCTGGTGCCCTGATGCAGTGTGAAGCTCTGTGATGTGATTCCGTTAGTGGTAATGGTGGCCCTGGGTGATCTGTACAGTGTTTTAATCCAGTGGATGAATGACTCTCCAAACCCAAACCTGTGAAGTGTATTGAATAAAAATGACCAGTTTACTCTATCGAAAGCTTTTTCTGCATTAAGTGAGATGATAATGGTTTTCTGTTGTGTTTCTTGTGATATATTGAATAGGTTGAAAAGTCTGCGTACATTATCTGTAATGTGTCTATCTTTTATGAACCCTGTCTGATCTGGATGAATGAGTGTGGAAGTGACTGTTTCTATTCTGGTTGCTAGTGCTTTGGTGATAATTTTCAAGTCAGTATTCAATAGCGAGAGAGGTTGGAGGGGTGAGATGGGTCTTTGTTGGGTTTTAACAGTAATTTCATGGCTGCTGTATTCATGTGTGTGGGTATGGTGGAGGAAGTTTTTATTTCAATGATTACTCTGTTGAATAATGGTGATAATATGTCCCAAAAGTGTTTGTAGAATTCAGCTGGCAGTCCATCTGGTCCGGGAGATTTGTTACTAGGAATTTTATTGAGGGCTTTGGTAAGTTCATTGAGGCTATGCGTTTCGTCTAGAATGTTGGTTTGTTCTGCAGTTAATTTTGGTAATGTCCCACTGTTTAAGAAGGTATCGATTTTTGATTGTGTAGGTTGATGAGTAGGGTAATAGAGGTTGCTGTAGAAATTCCGAAATATGTTGTTTATATCCTGTGGGTTTTGATTAATGTTTCCTGTGGAGTCCAAGATGGCTGGGATCATTGATTTCTCTTTCTTGTGTTGGAGTAGATTTGCTAAATATTTACTGTTTACTTTATTACTGTACTGAAAACCATTATATTTCAGTTGCTGGATTTGAAATTCTGTATAATATCATCAAGTTCTTTTAATTCCTTTTGTCTTGTTTCACTGGGATGGTGGGATATTGTTAATTGTTAGATTTTTTGTTCTAATGTATTTTATTCAGAAAAGCCAAGGTGTTATTTAAGAGCTTTGGAATAATTGTCCATTTAAATAGAGTTTATCGACTGCCAATACTGCATGTGTTGTTTCCTCGGTTTTTCTTTAGTATGGGGTAGAGAACTTTTCTTTGTTCGTTTATCTCCCGTGGGAATTGATCATTCATTCCAAAATTGGTGTCCTTGAGTAGTTTTCCTTTGCTTTTGACCAGTTCTTTTTGTTGATAGTGTTCAAATTTTGCGATGATGGGCCTGGTTTTATCCTGCTGTTGTTTGCCGAGGTGGTGAACTCGGTGGAAGGTAATATTTCGTACAACATCAACGGGTAGTTTGAGTTGAGATGTCATTCAAGTTTTGAATCCGTAACTCTGGATAATCGGGTGAGGTTTCTGGAATGCCTGAGAAGATAAGGTTATTGTGCATCGAGCGTGTTTGAATGTCTAGAATTGTTTCTTTCATCTGTTTTCATTTGCTGGGTGAGTGTTGCTACCGAAGTTTTGAGCTCCTGATTTGAGTGCTGTAGTGTTTCAATTTGACCGTAGGCATATTCAAGGCTTTTTTGCATGTAATTTAACTCCTCGTGTATTGTAACCAACATATCCAGCTTTTTGTTGATGCTTGCCAGCACACTAACCTCAACTTCGGTGGTGTGTAGATCATCCGTGTCTGTTGCGGAGTCTCTCTTTCTCCTCTTGGAGTCAGGTTTGTTTGCGTCCAGGTTCTCCATGGTTGAATGCAGGTGGTGATAGTGGTCGTCAATATAGGCCTCCAAGTCCGTTAATTCCTCCAGAGTGCAGTCGGATTGTAGCTCGTATGAAGTATATGGCAGTCGATGCGATGTTAATTTGCTAATTTGGCTTGTTTTGCTGAGCTTGTCAGCAACTGTGCGCCACCATGTTGGATCTCACCTCTGCTCAGAGGTGTCAAGTAACGAAGTACAAATACTTTGTTACTTTACTTAAGTAGAAATTTTGGGTATCTATACTTTACTGGAGAAATTATTTTACAGCATACTTTTTACTTCTACTCCTTACATTTTCACGGAATTATCTGTACTTTCTACTCCTTACATTTTAAAAATAGCCTCGTTACTCATATTTCAGTTCGGCTTGTTTTCATTCCGGCTCGTCATCGTTAAAAAAAAACACACACAAAAAACCCTATCCAGATCGCTCCATCCGGAGAGAGTGAATGTGATTGTGGTTGGATGAGAAGTATAAACATAGTCATTCCGACACCCTATTGGTTTGTACGCGATCCATCAAACCTGCACAGACCCGGTGCTAATACGCCACCGGTGCTTTAACGACCGTTATCTACCGGACCGAATAGCAACGCTGATTTCGGTGCCTTATTTAGGAGCCACTTAGATGCCTGCGCTTCTCTCTGATGCTCCGAAAACGGACGTTAGAGGGAACTGAACATCGCTGCACGGGACGCTAGTTAACACTACAGTTGGCAGCAGCTAACGGTTAGCTAGCAGCTGAAGTAAACACGGTTAAAATGCTGAGAGCTAAACGGTGTAAAGTGTGTCTGTATTTCACTGGAGAGGATTGTAACACCAGCCTGTAGCTGCCGTTGTCTGAAAAACACAGAAGAGATGTGTCACCTTTTTCAGCCCTTCTGAGTTTGCAGGTATGATTTTAATATAACATTATTATAGTCATATAATTTTGTCCTAACGTTTTGGGGTTAAGCTGTTGTCCTTAATGGCATTGTTTCCCCCTTACATTAGGGGTCTTCAATGTTTTTTAAGCCAAGGACCCCTTAACTTAAAGTGAGATGTAGCAGGGACCACCTACTACATATTGTATGAAATTAAGTTGCATATTAAACTGGGCCTACAATAACTGTTAGGGCAACCTAAAGCGTTCTTACATACCCTTTTTTCATAAGCTATTAAAATATGAATTGTTGGCATGATTTTATAAATCATATTTTAATCTTACATACTGTATGTGACATACTGTATGTGGCACAGTAAATCTAGGATTAACTGTATCTGTGAGCTGATATCTTAGGGACTCCCTTACCTATAGGCCAGTAAGCCTATCATCAGTGGGAATTTATGTTTGCTAATAATATGTTGGAATTATGTTAAGGCATTTTAATTTTAAAAGACTCAAAGATAATAAAAAGACTCAAAAATTTACAATAATTTGGAGGGCCCCTGCAATGACTTTGAGGACCCCTTGTTGAAGATCTCTGCCTTACATTACTTTTACTTTTATACTTTAAGTAGTTTTGAAACCAGTACTTTTACACTTTTACTTGACTTCTACAAAAGTCTTTTCAAACCCTAGTATCTATACTTCTACTTGAGTAATGAATGTGAATACTTTTGAGACCTCTGCCTCTGCTCGAATCTCGCGATACTCACACCGTCATCCAAAGATCACACAGGAAGTATACTAATTTTGAACTATTATTATTTTAATAATAATAGTTTAGTAAAACATTATTGTCAACCGGAATAAAAGAAGGGAGTAGTTTTGCAGGTAAATGTTTAACTTAAAATAAACAAGTTATATAAGGTATGATAATTGGGGGCGCCTGGGTAGCTCAGTTGGTAGAGCACAAGCCCATATGAAGATGTTTATTTCTCGACGCAAAGGCCCAGGGTTCAAATCTGATGCGGTTTCTTACATGTCTCTCCCCCTTCATGTCTGAGCTGTGATTGTATGATAATTAGTAATTGCCTTTCTTCCATTTTTTTTGCAAAAGCAAAATCTGCTATTCTACCTTTGATGCGGAGAAAGACCGTAGAGAGTGCAACTTGTGCTCCAGACCTGACAAGTCAATCTATGACTCATTCATACATTCGTACTGTGCTGAGAATGGATCATGCCCCGCTAACATCCAGGACATGGTAAAACCTTACACCCCAGCCCGTCCACTCTGCTCTGTATCAGCCAATCTGCTTGCTGCTCCCTTACGGCGAGGAACATAGGGTGCATCCCAGGTTCTTAAATTGCATCCCCGGTTCCTCCACTTGCTTCCCTTCTTCACATTTCACTGAGTAAGCAAGAGACATGCGAGAATATCACGAAGGAGAGAGGAAACAAGTAAATGTTTTTCAGAGGGATGAGACATCCTCTACTCTGAAGCGTCACGTGAATTCGTCGGCTGTATGGGCAGAGTTATCAGTGGCTTTCAGCTACACGGCTTCCGGGAAGGCTGCTCTCGTGTATTATCGCTCATAGCTCCTTGGTGATCCCTCCTCCATCCTTGCTCCTCGGGGCAGGAATAAGAGCTTTGAGACGGTCTTCACGCAGGAGGGCCAGAACAACTTCCGGTTCAGGCGAGGAGCTATCAAATAAGGGAACTGAGATTCAGCCCTTAACAAAATCCCGACTGTTTGTTGTCCTGGCTCCTAAATGGTGGACCGTGCTCCCCATTGATGGCTATAAATCTGGAAACGAAACTGGAAATGGTGTTAGGTTACAATGACAACAGGCAACCATAAATTGATGTGCGATTAGCTGCAGCATAAGTGCATATGATGTTAAATATAGCCTCTGTTATTTATTGCTTAGTTCTTCATAACATAAAATGCAGTAAAGTTTAGCTTAATGTCTGTTTTAGTCTTGTAGAATGTGATGTAAAAATGCACAAAAATGAACCATGACAGGACAATCTTTTGGCCCTCTTGGCCCATCCTTAAGGCACCCCAGAGTGCTGTTGCACAGGCTTAGGCGTCGTCTTTCTGACTCAAAGGCTGATGGCAATGACGGCCATTAGAAATCAGTAAAACAATCAGTGTCGTTGGAGGAGCTGTATATAGGTGTGTATGTGCAATAAACTTGAGGTCAAAAGGTTTAATACTCTGCTGCTTCTTATCGCAGATAGTCTTGTTATCTGTCATATTTTCTCCACTCCTTGCCACTGCATTTAGAGAATAGTTAGCAGGACTTTCTTCCAAAATCAGGCATTATATAGATGTGTTTAATTTGTTCTGTATTTTCAAATGTTTCAAGAATTTTGAGTCATTGAAATACACCAGTGATATTTATCCCACTAGGATGCAGTCTGATGATGGCGCTTTCTTCAAGTTTCATGATCGTCTTTATTACACTCATCTGCTCATGTTTTTCTGACAGAACTGCTAACGGTAAGATTCAAATCTTTATTAAAATTAAATTCACCCTCTAATGTCTTATTGTAAAAATCTATGAATTTGTATTTTCAAGTAAGATAAAGTAGTAATCGGTAACACTTTATAATAACCATCACTAATGAATGGTAAATTGATAGTTAATTAAACAAAAGTATTTTATTAATGTTTACTTATTAGTTATGCTATAATTTATGTTATTTTAACAGTTTATTGTTGCCCAAATCATTACATTTTATAAATTTAGTAGTATTTGTTTATGATGAAAAAAAAAACGTTTTTAAACCGTCAACAAACATTATTTGGTTGGTTATTATAAAGTTGCTTATCTGATGATTATAATACCTTGTTGATGGTTAAATAATCATCTCTTCTATAAATAACAAAAAAAATGTAATGGCGCCAAATTAATTATAGGGCTGTGTATTGACAAGAATCTGGCAATACGATACGTATCATGATACATGGGTGACGATTCAATATATTGCAATATATTTCGATACTGTGCGTAAGGCAATATATTGGGATTTTTTTATAGTATAATTTTAGAAAAACTAATATTTTAGAAAAACTAATATTTTAAAAAAGACATGATGTGCATAAAAGTCAAAGAAGTTTACTTTAGGTAAACAATTCAGTACACATAAAATCAAACTGCCAGTTTGAGATTGTGGTTCACAGGTTCTTAGTGAACTAATTTTTATATGCTAAAGTAGACCAAAGTTCAGCAATAGCTACGTTGTTAGCTTCTAGCAAAAAGTCAGGCACTGCTAGGCACTTTTAGGTAAGGATATTAGTGGTGCGTCTCAGCATAGCCATCTAGCGCTAAGGGGTTAAACACAACATAAACGTGAACCACTGTCTTACATGAATATTTTTGAACGTAAACTAAAAAAAACTTAAAAATCGATATTGCGTTTTTGAAAATCGATACAGTATTGCAAAATAAAATATTGCGATACTCAAGTGAATCGATTTTTTCTTACACCCCTAATTAATTTGAAACTATTTATTAATCATTAAGTTATTATAAGCATTAGTTGCAACTTTATAATAGCCATCCAAAAAACGTTTACAAAACAATTAACCATTGACAAAGTATTAACCATCTAAATATATAAACTTATTATTATATGACACCAAACTAATGATAATCTAACAAATTAAAATATTACTAAAATGAGTAAGCACAAATCATTATTTCATGGTTTGTTAACAGTAAAATAACTATTAATTAACATTGGATTAACTATCAATTTACCATTTATTAGTAATGGTTATTATAAGGTGTTACCAATAAAGTATAAAAAAAACAAGTGTGTTGCAACATACAAAAGGAAAAACAATATCTATAAAGTGTTATTCCAGGTTTTCATAATTATTCTGCCTTTGGTCAGGTTGAGCTTCAGTTATATCAGCATATTTGTTTCTTTAAAGCAAAATTTGTTTGAAATAGGTTAAGGTGTATAAAACTAATCATGAGTTGGCGACATTCTTCAGAATATGTAGCTCTTTTTGTTGCTGGAGTAAGAGTAGTTTTCCATATATTTTTTTTTACTACTTATCAATTTTCGTATGTAGCAAGTGTGGCCAACTGAATATTATGGTTTCTTTTAAAGATTCCCAAACAAAATTAGATTTTTGCATAGCTTCTTCAGAGTTTATTGCTGGTGTATGAAATGCCCTTACGTGTTGTGTCCATGTTCTGGAAAAGGTCATCTCCTTAACAACACAGCTTGATTGTTTTGTTTTGTAAAAAAATCTTTTTATTACAGTTATTGTACAACACCAGTGTTCCTAGTATCTCAATCACTGTCTCCCTTATCAGTAGGGCTGCACGATTTGATGAAAAAGTCATATTGCGATTATTGTGGACAATATTGCGATTAGCAATTAGGATATAACAAACAAATGGGTTTATGTGTATAAATGCATCAAGAAAAATTCAAAGACTAGATATAATTTTGGAAATGTGTATTTCTTAACCCAAACATACAAACTTGTAAAAAATCCAAAATTTGTACTGTTTTCAAAAAAAAACTTTCACATTTTACTAATTAAATAAATAACAATAAAAGAAAATATATAATAAATAAAATAATGGCATCTCTGCAAACATTGTTTTCAAAAAATACAACTATAAGTAGAAAAATAAATAAAAACAAAAATGTTCATTCAGGTAATGCTAAAGGGCATTTAGCGGCAGTTAACATAAAAATGAATTTTAAACTCTTTTAAACATGTAACCATTAGCCTACTTCTAACTAAACATTACGGAGCCCCCCTGGTCCCACTTTTTATAACTATCTTGTGGCCACGAGATACTATCTCGTGGCCACAAGATACTATCTCGTGGCCTCAAGATACTATCTCGAGGCCTCAAGATACTATCTCGTGGCCACAAGATACTATCTCGAGGCCTCAAGATAGTGTAGGGATGTAGTGTAGTGCAATACTTCAGATTCTGTGCAATATTCTCTGTTTTAATATTCAGTGTGCAATATAGTTTTCTGCAGTTCTGCTTCTATTTATTTACTAGTACTGTTCATCACAATTCTTTTAATACAGTAATGTAAATCTTGTAGGCTGCATATCCATAGTCCTTTATTATTCTTCTTCATATTTTATAGCCTATATTTATACTTTTTACATGTATATATGTCACAAAGTGAAGCCAGGCAGCCAGAGTTTTCTTATGTTGTATATAGTGTGGTGTTTTAGTTTGACTGGCACAGAACTGAAGACTCCTCCCAGCGCACCTGAGGCAGATCTCATCAGGAGAGATGCTGGAGGAACACGGAATGGGCCAGCAGCACGCAACGTCCACTCTGCTTTTCCCGTTCGGGCCACAACGCCAACGCGCCAATCCGCCAAACATCCACAGCTGTCCTCCGGCTCCGGCTCCGGCTCCGGCTCCGGCTCCGCTGTCCTGCCCGTCTATCTGTGCTCCGTCCTGCACTCCTGTGCCAACGTTTCTTTTTTGCTCTCCATCCGCTCCTCTTTCCTCCTTATGTCTTAGCCATTCATTATCAAAATGCGCTGCCGGTGTGTTGGAGCGCGTTCCGTGTTCCTCCAGCATCTCTCCTGGTGAGATCTGCCTCTGGTGCGCTGGGAGGAGTCTTCAGTTCTGTGCCAGGCAAACCAAAACACCAAACTATATACAAAATAAAACACCTGAAACACCACACTATATACAACATAAGAAAACTCTGGCTGCCTGGCTCCACTTTGTGACATAAAAACATGTAAAAAGTATAAATATAGGCTATAAAATATGAAGAAGTATCTCGTGGCCACGAGATAGTTATAATTAATTTTTGTTTGACTAAGTGGGACCGGGGGGCTCCGTAAAACATGGATTCCTTGAGTTGATTATTCAAATAAACCTAACCCCCTACAGCTATCTATTCTAGGCCTAGACTTTTTTTTTATCAAGTTTTACCTCCATATTCCAGTTATCAGTTCAGAGGTTCTTTGCCAAAAACACCAGCATATTCACCTTGTCTGGTTTTAGACACGAGCGATGAGCTGATACAACATTACCGCCTGTGCTAAAAGCTCTCTCGAATGCAGAGCTTGTTGCGTGTATGTACAAATATTTCTGTGCTAGTTTGCACAGCCAGGGGAAGTTTATATTGTGGCTCTTCCACCATTTCAGTGGATCTTCACTATGTTCTAAAGGGGGCATGTAAATGTAAATGTTGAGTTCAGCCATTACTGCTTCTCTGAACTGTGCTATGGGATTGAAAGTGTCTGACACTGATGCTGCTGCCATTTTGTGTGTGTGCTACTCCTGAAGAAACTGTGCAAAGATTTCTTCTTGGCTTTAGCTGGAGGTGGATTTTCAACATCCTAGTTACCCATCTCCATTGCTTCAGTGCTTTGTGCTGCAGGCTGCTGCTGGTGAATTTCCTAAATAAAAAAAGATTTAAAAAATGTGAATTGTAACACAAGTATACGTGTATTGTGTGAGTGGTTTATATCATATATCACATATCAATAAATCAGAGATCACTCATTCCTTTATGGTCTGGGTCTCTTCTGCACAGATCTACTGCATTTCGGAACCTGGGGTCCAGGAATGTTGTCATGTTCATTAGGTCTTGTCATATTTTTGGTTGAGGTAGTTCAGAATTTTTGCTTTTAGAATCTTGGTCAGGTCAGTGTCCTCTTCAGCCAGTACTGAGGTATTCAGAAGATGAACAGAATAATTTTCATGTTGGGCAGTCTGTCACCATTGCATGCTCTGGAAAATTGAGCTATGTCTGTGCTGCTTTCAAGGCCACTCTTTTCTTCCAGCTGTGTGAGAAGTGACTCAATCTTCTAGCATATTCCAATAGCCCTGTTGATACGTTGGGCATCATCTTTTAGAGCATTTTCTGTGATTGAGAAGAATGTAAAAAAAAAAAAGACCCATTAAAAATTCCGGTGTGATCATCAGGGAGATTATGTTTAGTGATGGCAAATGGCTTTTTATTGAGTTTCCTTAGCAAAATGCCTTAAGTGAATTTAAGCTGGGTTTTTATTGTGAAGGATAGACACGGAATAGCCAGCGTTACGTAGTGCCTTTCCCCCCAACCTTTGTCAACAGTTGCGATGTTCCTGTCAGCTATGTGCTCGTGCTCCAGTGAAGAAAAGTTAGCTTGGTAGCCTATATCCAGCAATTATTGGAAGCAGCAAAAAGTGAACCACAGTCAAAGCTGGTGAGCCTCCCCCACCCCCGCTGCTGTACAGAGCATGTCAACAGCTTGCTGCATGATACGCCAGCAGTTTTTCGTTCTTAACGTCAATATTTTCCTCAACCTTTATTGTTCAGCCGTTCAGTTTCATTCAGTTTTTAAATCCAATGCTGTCCAAATTTCACAGACCGACACAGAGGTGTCCTGATATATTAGATATAAATTAATAGTGTTAGCCTTTTTGATAGCAAACATATGAAAAAGGCAGTAGGGGTGGGCGATATGGACAAAAAAAATAAATACTAATTTAGTGTTATTGCCAAAAATAAACAATATCCTTTAAAAATGTGTTTTTAAAAGTCTGAGTTAATAGCACTGATGATAATAATGGGCACAATGTTGAATGAAACAGTTCCTTTTTATTTTCTTGAAAATGTAAGTATTCAAGTAAAAACAATTCAAAGACATAGAAAATACTAATTTAACTAGTGTAGGAACATTGAACTCTGAGTTAACATTCAATTGTACACCTCGGCTGTAATGTAAATTGTGCAGCATATAAGCAAGATGAAATCATAACAAACAAAGGGCTCTGTTCTGTAACATGTTGCATACAACCATGTCCTTATTGGAAGCAGTCCTGGAGCTGGGATAGGGTAGCACCAGGCCAAGTTTTGATAGTCCTACTTGGCTTTATAGTCCTGACCAGGATGTATGCTGGGATCAGGAGTAGTTGGAGGATACCCGAGTGGCCCAGGTGAGGGAGAGGCGCAGTTCTGTATGCTTTCTTGAGGTTAAGAGTATACATGGTCTAGTGTGTTCTCCCTCTAGTAGCACAATCTACATGCTGGAAAAAGCTGGAGAGTATAGAATTTAAGGATGCCTTGTTAAAGTCCCCTGCTACAATATGTATCCCCTCCAGGTGAAGTTTGTTGACTATGGTTAGCAGGTGAGTCAAACTTGTGCTAACGTTAACATCGGGGGCTATGTAGACAGTAATAACAGTCACTGCAGTGTGCTCTCTTGGTAAATAAAATGGTCTGCATATTACCGACAGGGCTTCCAGGTCAGGTGACTAGTGATGGGCAACGATCCTGCTGTTGGTACTCCATTCATTATGCACAAAAATGCAGTCCTCCTCCTCTGATCTTGCCAGATTGTTTGTCTCGATCCTGCCCAGTAGCTAGCTCAGCCTGCTAGCTACACAGCAGCGTCCGGGACGAGGGGGTTAAGCCAGGTTTCGGTGATAATCATCACGCAGCAGTTCCGTGTGTAGTTGTTAGTTATCGAGTTCCAGCTCATCCATTTTGTCTGCAATGGATCTGGCGTTAGTGAGTAGGAGGCTTAGCAGTGGAGGTCGGCTAGCAGGCCCAACCGGCATCCTCGCTTCAGCTTTCTCTCCTGTCGCTGCCTGCCTGTCAGGGTTGCAGCAGGTGGACCCAAATGCAAGACTCTACCAACAAATGTGCAGAACAAACTCACTTTATTTTTGACTCACAACTTACGAACAGAGAGAGACAAACCAACAAGAGACAAAGGAACACAGGGGTGTAGAAATACACAGACCAATAAACAGAAAGACAGGGGATTGGACAAGAGAGTAACGAGCAACAGGTGAGAGTAGAAACGGAGGGAAACTAACAAGAGAGGAAGTGCAGACCATATAAGGGGATGGGCGGAGACAAAGACAGATGACAGACAGGTAACAACAGAACTCATGGAACACAGCAACAAGCACAAATCACAACAAAATACACAAAAGGCCACAAGAGTGGCACTAAGGCAATCAGTCTCAGCCGGATCCTGACACTGTCGCTGCCGACAACAATCCACAGAGAGCCCGGTGGCCTGGCTATGTCCTCCGAGATGTTATGAGCCGCCTGGAAGGCTCTCATAACGGCTGTGTTGTATCGTAGTCCTATATTGATTAGTTCAGTGTGGCTGTACTTGTCAGTAAGACCAGGACATGGAAATGTTACAAAAAACAAAAACAAAAATTATAAATTTATATACACTGACAGGAGAGCTAGGAGCCGCTGAACAATCGCGCGCCACCATTTGTCGCCGCCATATTTGTCGCCCTTCTACAGTTTTAATGCGTGTTTTCAGTTTTTTCGAAGTAATTTAAATACTCGATAATGTCAATTTGCACATCCTTAACACAACAGTGACAATATTATCGTAGATGATATATCGCCCACCCCTAAAAGGAAGTGTAGGGGGACCTCAAAACGATAGTTGGTTTCCTGATAGTGGAGCTGAATGAAGAGTGGAGCCTGCACCAGAAACAACTCCACAGAGGAGCCTTACTGGCAGAACCATGTCCAGTTTTCTATTCTAATATAAAAACTGTTAGCTTAGTAAAGAGCAGCAATAAGCAGCAAAGTGGAAAAACTCAATAAAAAAAATCATTGCTAACAATTGTCGTATGTTGATCATGCTGGATTTGGGTTTAGGTCACAAGAATAATGTTATTGCACCACACCCTTTGAACTGCTGCTCTAGATATGTGAAACTCGTCAGCCGTGTGAATGTGACTATGCAAATTAATTATAAACTTATTTATAATTAATTATAGAATTAAAACATTCCTTTGCAAGCCCACTACAGTTGCAAGCCCACTACAGCTCAAAAACTCCACAATGTATGTCAATGTATTAATTAAGTCAGATACAAAGTTTATTATATATGAATAAATGCAATGTTGTACTATTTATGATTTTTTTGTGTTGAATTATGTTGCAGGTGATAACAAATGGACAAGTGGAAATACAAGGTTTTTGAATTACCAATCTAACAATGAAGAAGGTGCAACTGATCCATCTTTAAAAAATACATCAATGAAAATCCCAAATGATACATATTTAGAAAATACCAATATCGAAACATTGTTATTCACAGCTTCAAATAATACCAATTTAAAATCAATTTCAGTTACTGAACCAACTCATTTCTTAAGAAGGAATAAAGCTAAGGTAACAACTGGACAAACTGATGTCACTTCCACAACCGATGAAGTTGGTACTACGGATGTAACAACTGGGCAAACTACTGGCACGTCCACAACCGATCAATCTGGAACCACTGAGCTAACAAGTGAGCAAACTGATGGCACCTCTCCAATTGATCAGACTTTTACAACAAATGAATCGCCCACAGCTGATTCCAGTGAGACCTCCTCAACAACCGACCAAACTGATACAACTGCTGCAATGTTAACGACTGAGTCCACGAATCCCACTGCAACTTCTGACCAAACTGCCACAACAGTCTCAATGTTGTCAACAGAGTCCACTGATGCAATATCTTCCACTGACTACATCACAACCACTGAATCAACTGAAACAAGTGAAACCACTGAGGGCACATCCACATCTGATTCATCTGGTACAACTGAAGTAACAACTGGACAAACTGTCACTTCCACAACAGATGAAGTTGGTACTACGGATGTAACAACTGGGCAAACTACTGGCACATCCACGGCTGATCAATCTGGAACAACTGAGCTAACAAGTGAACAAACTGATGGCACCTCTCCAACAGATCAGACTTTTACAACAAATGAATCGCCCACAGCTGAGTCCAGTGAGACCTCCTCAACAACCGACCAAACTGATACAACTGCTGCAATGTTAACGACTGAGTCCACGAATCCCACTGCAACTTCTGACCAAACTGCCACAACAGTCCCAATGTTGTCAACAGAGTCCACTGATGCAACGTCTTCCACTGACTACATCACAACCACTGAATCAACTGTAATAAGTGAAACCACGGAGAGGGCATCCACATCTGATTCATCTGGTACGACTGAGCTAACAACTGGACTAACTGATGTCACTTCCACAACAGATGAAGTTGGTACTACTAATGTAACAACTGGGCAAACTACTGGCACGTCAATCTGGAACCAGATAACAAGTTGATGGCACCTCTCCAACTGATCATGAATAACAACAATCAACTGAACCACTGAGCTAACAAGTGAGCAAACTGTGGGCAGAACTCCTAAACTGGCAACCCGAACAAACTGATACAACTGCTACAATGTTAACGACTGAGTCCACAAATCCCACTGCAACTTCTGACCAAACTGCCACAACTGTCTCAATGTTGTCAACAGAGTCCACTGATGCAACGTCTTCCACTGACTACATCACAACCACTGAATCAACTGTAACAAGGGAAACCACGGAGGGCACATCCACATCTGATTCATCTGGTACGACTGAGGTAACAACTGGACAAACTGTCACTTCCACAACAGATGAAGTTGGTACTACGGATGTAACAACTGGGCAAACTACTGGCACGTCCACGACCGATCAATCTGGAACCACTGAGCTAACAAGTGAGCAAACTGATGGCACCTCTCCAACTGATCAGACTTTTACAACAAATGAATCGCCCACAGCTGAGTCCAGTGAGACCTCCTCAACAACCGACCAAACTGATACAACTGCTGCAATGTTAACAACTGAGTCCACGAATCCCACTGCAACTTCTGACCAAACTGCCACAACAGTCCAATGTTGTCAACAGAGTCCACTGATGCAACGTCTTCCACTGACTACATCACAACCACTGAATCAACTGTAACAAGTGAAACCACGGAGGGCACATCCACATCTGATTCATCTGGTACGACTGAGGTAACAACTGGACTAACTGATGTCACTTCCACAACAGATGAAGTTGGTACTACGGATGTAACAACTGGGCAAACTACTGGCACGTCCACAACCGATCAATCTGGAACCACTGAGCTAACAAGTGAGCAAACTGATGGCACCTCTCCAACTGATCAGACTTTTACAACAAATGAATCGCCCACAGCTGAGTCCAGTGAGACCTCCTCAACAACCGACCAAACTGATACAACTGCTGCAATGTTAACAACTGAGTCCACGAATCCCACTGCAACTTCTGACCAAACTGCCACAACAGTCTCAATGTTGTCAACAGAGTCCACTGATGCAACGTCTTCCACTGACTACATCACAACCACTGAATCAACTGTAACAAGTGAAACCACGGAGGGCATATCCACATCTGATTCATCTGGTACAACTGAGGTAACAACTGGACAAACTGTCACTTCCACAACAGATGAAGTTGGTACTACGGTTGTAACAACTGGGCAAACTACTGGCACGTCCACGACCGATCAATCTGGAACCACTGAGCTAACAAGTGAGCAAACTGATGGCACCTCTCCAACTGATCAGACTTTTACAACAAATGAATCGCCCACAGCTGAGTCCAGTGAGACCTCCTCAACAACCGACCAAACTGATACAACTGCTGCAATGTTAACGACTGAGTCCACAAATCCCACTGCAACTTCTGACCAAACTGCCACAACAGTCTCAATGTTGTCAACAGAGTCCACTGATGCAACATCTTCCACTGACTACATCACAACCACTGAATCAACTGTAACAAGTGAAACCACGGAGGGCACATCCACATCTGATTCATCTGGTACGACTGAGGTAACAACTGGACTAACTGATGTCACTTCCACAACAGATGAAGTTGGTACTACGGATGTAACAACTGGGCAAACTACTGGCACGTCCACAACCGATCAATCTGGAACCACTGAGCTAACAAGTGAGCAAACTGATGGCACCTCTCCAACTGATCAGACTTTTACAACAAATGAATCGCCCACAGCTGAGTCCAGTGAGACCTCCTCAACAACCGACCAAACTGATACAACTGCTGAAATGTTGACGACTGAGTCCACGAATCCCACTGCAACTTCTGACCAAACTGCCACAACAGTCCCAATGTTGTCAACAGAGTCCACTGATGCAACATCTTCCACTGACTACATCACAACCACTGAATCAACTGTAACAAGTGAAACCACGGAGGGCACATCCAAATCTGATTCATCTGGTACTACTAAGGTAACAACTGGACAAACTGTCACTTTCACAACAGATAAAGTTGGTACTACGGATGTAACAACTGGGCAAACTATACTGGGGCACGTCCACAACCGATCAATCTGGAACCACTGAGCTAACAAGTGAGCAAACTGATGGCACCTCTCCAACTGATCAGACTTTTACAACAAATGAATCGCCCACAGCTGAGTCCAGTGAGACCTCCTCAACAACCGACCAAACTGATACAACTGCTGCAATGTTAACGACTGAGTCCACAAATCCCACTGCAACTTCTGACCAAACTGCCACAACAGTCCCAATGTTGTCAACAGAGTCCACTGATGCAACATCTTCCACTGACTACATCACAACCACTGAATCAACTGTAACAAGTGAAACCACGGAGGGCATCCCACATCTGATTCATCTGGTACGACTGAGGTAACAACTGGACAAACTATCACTTCCACAACAGATGAAGTTGGTACTACGGATGTAACAACTGGGCAAACTATTGGCACGTCCACGACCGATCAATCTGGAACCACTGAGCTAACAAGTGAGCAAACTGATGGCACCTCTCCAACTGATCAGACTTTTACAACAAATGAATCGCCCACAGCTGAGTCCAGTGAGACCTCCTCAACAACCGACCAAACTGATACAACTGCTGAAATGTTGACAACTGAGTCCACGAATCCCACTGCAACTTCTGACCAAACTGCCACAACAGTCCCAATGTTGTCAACAGAGTCCACTGATGCAACGTCTTCCACTGACTACATCACAACCACTGAATCAACTGTAACAAGTGAAACCACGGAGGGCACATCCACATCTGATTCATCTGGTACGACTGAGCTAACAACTGGACTAACTGATGTCACTTCCACAACAGATGAAGTTGGTACTACGGATGTAACAACTGGGCAAACTACTGGCACGTCCACAACCGATCAATCTGGAACCACTGAGCTAACAAGTGAGCAAACTGATGGCACCTCTCCAACTGATCAGACTTTTACAACAAATGAATCGCCCACTGCTGAGTCCAGTGAGACCTCCTCAACAACCGACCAAACTGATACAACTGCTGCAATGTTAACAACTGAGTCCACGAATCCCACTGCAACTTCTGACCAAACTGCCACAACAGTCCCAATGTTGTCAACAGAGTCCACTGATGCAACATCTTCCACTGACTACATCACAACCACTGAATCAACTGTAACAAGTGAAACCACGGAGGGCACATCCACATCTGATTCATCTGGTACGACTGAGGTAACAACTGGACTAACTGATGTCACTTCCACAACAGATGAAGTTGGTACTACGGATGTAACAACTGGGCAAACTACTGGCACGTCCACAACCGATCAATCTGGAACCACTGAGCTAACAAGTGAGCAAACTGATGGCACCTCTCCAACTGATCAGACTTTTACAACAAATGAATCGCCCACAGCTGAGTCCAGTGAGACCTCCTCAACAACCGACCAAACTGATACAACTGCTGCAATGTTAACAACTGAGTCCACGAATCCCACTGCAACTTCTGACCAAACTGCCACAACAGTCCCAATGTTGTCAACAGAGTCCACTGATGCAACATCTTCCACTGACTACATCACAACCACTGAATCAACTGTAACAAGTGAAACCACGGAGGGCACATCCACATCTGATTCATCTGGTACGACTGAGGTAACAACTGGACAAACTGATGTCACTTCCACAACAGATGAATTTGGTACTACGGATGTAACAACTGGGCAAACTATTGGCACGTCCACAACCGATCAATCTGGAACCACTGAGCTAACAAGTGAGCAAACTGATGGCACCTCTCCAACTGATCAGACTTTTACAACAAATGAATCGCCCACAGCTGAGTCCAGTGAGACCTCCTCAACAACCGACCAAACTGATACAACTGCTGCAATGTTAACGACTGAGTCCACGAATCCCACTGCAACTTCTGACCAAACTGCCACAACAGTCTCAATGTTGTCAACAGAGTCCACTGATGCAACGTCTTCCACTGACTACATCACAACCACTGAATCAACTGTAACAAGTGAAACCACGGAGGGCACATCCACATCTGATTCATCTGGTACGACTGAGGTAACAACTGGACTAACTGATGTCACTTCCACAACAGATGAAGTTGGTACTACGGATGTAACAACTGGGCAAACTACTGGCACGTCCACAACCGATCAATCTGGAACCACTGAGCTAACAAGTGAGCAAACTGATGGCACCTCTCCAACTGATCAGACTTTTACAACAAATGAATCGCCCACAGCTGAGTCCAGTGAGACCTCCTCAACAACCGACCAAACTGATACAACTGCTGCAATGTTAACGACTGAGTCCACGAATCCCACTGCAACTTCTGACCAAACTGCCACAACAGTCTCAATGTTGTCAACAGAGTCCACTGATGCAACGTCTTCCACTGACTACATCACAACCACTGAATCAACTGTAACAAGTGAAACCACGGTGGGCACATCCACATCTGATTCATCTGGTACGACTGAGGTAACAACTGGACAAACTGTCACTTCATTAACAGATGAAGTTGGTACTACGGATGTAACAACTGGGCAAACTACTGGCACGTCCACGACCGATCAATCTGGAACCACTGAGCTAACAAGTGAGCAAACTGATGGCACCTCTCCAACTGATCAGACTTTTACAACAAATGAATCGCCCACAGCTGAGTCCAGTGAGACCTCCTCAACAACCGACCAAACTGATACAACTGCTGCAATGTTAACAACTGAGTCCACGAATCCCACTGCAACTTCTGACCAAACTGCCACAACAGTCCCAATGTTGTCAACAGAGTCCACTGATGCAACATCTTCCACTGACTACATCACAACCACTGAATCAACTGTAACAAGTGAAACCACGGAGGGCATATCCACATCTGATTCATCTGGTACGACTGAGGTAACAACTGGACTAACTGATGTCACTTCCACAACAGATGAAGTTGGTACTACGGATGTAACAACTGGGCAAACTACTGGCACGTCCACAACCGATCAATCTGGAACCACTGAGCTAACAAGTGAGCAAACTGATGGCACCTCTCCAACTGATCAGACTTTTACAACAAATGAATCGCCCACAGCTGAGTCCAGTGAGACCTCCTCAACAACCGACCAAACTGATACAACTGCTGAAATGTTGACAACTGAGTCCACGAATCCCACTGCAACTTCTGACCAAACTGCCACAACAGTCCCAATGTTGTCAACAGAGTCCACTGATGCAACATCTTCCACTGACTACATCACAACCACTGAATCAACTGTAACAAGTGAAACCACGGAGGGCACATCCACATCTGATTCATCTGGTACGACTGAGGTAACAACTGGACAAACTGTCACTTCCACAACAGATGAAGTTGGTACTACGGATGTAACAACTGGGCAAACTATTGGCACGTCCACGACCGATCAATCTGGAACCACTGAGCTAACAAGTGAGCAAACTGATGGCACCTCTCCAACTGATCAGACTTTTACAACAAATGAATCGCCCACAGCTGAGTCCAGTGAGACCTCCTCAACAACCGACCAAACTGATACAACTGCTGCAATGTTAACGACTGAGTCCACGAATCCCACTGCAACTTCTGACCAAACTGCCACAACAGTCTCAATGTTGTCAACAGAGTCCACTGATGCAACGTCTTCCACTGACTACATCACAACCACTGAATCAACTGTAACAAGTGAAACCACGGAGGGCATATCCACATCTGATTCATCTGGTACGACTGAGGTAACAACTGGACTAACTGATGTCACTTCCACAACAGATGAAGTTGGTACTACGGATGTAACAACTGGGCAAACTACTGGCACGTCCACAACCGATCAATCTGGAACCACTGAGCTAACAAGTGAGCAAACTGATGGCACCTCTCCAACTGATCAGACTTTTACAACAAATGAATCGCCCACAGCTGAGTCCAGTGAGACCTCCTCAACAACCGACCAAACTGATACAACTGCTGCAATGTTAACGACTGAGTCCACGAATCCCACTGCAACTTCTGACCAAACTGCCACAACAGTCTCAATGTTGTCAACAGAGTCCACTGATGCAACATCTTCCACTGACTACATCACAACCACTGAATCAACTGTAACAAGTGAAACCACGGAGGGCACATCCACATCTGATTCATCTGGTACGACTGAGGTAACAACTGGACAAACTGTCACTTCCACAACAGATGAAGTTGGTACTACGGATGTAACAACTGGGCAAACTACTGGCACGTCCACAACCGATCAATCTGGAACCACTGAGCTAACAAGTGAGCAAACTGATGGCACCTCTCCAACTGATCAGACTTTTACAACAAATGAATCGCCCACAGCTGAGTCCAGTGAGACCTCCTCAACAACCGACCAAACTGATACAACTGCTGCAATGTTAACAACTGAGTCCACGAATCCCACTGCAACTTCTGACCAAACTGCCACAACAGTCCCAATGTTGTCAACAGAGTCCACTGATGCAACATCTTCCACTGACTACATCACAACCACTGAATCAACTGTAACAAGTGAAACCACGGAGGGCATATCCACATCTGATTCATCTGGTACGACTGAGGTAACAACTGGACTAACTGATGTCACTTCCACAACAGATGAAGTTGGTACTACGGATGTAACAACTGGGCAAACTACTGGCACGTCCACAACCGATCAATCTGGAACCACTGAGCTAACAAGTGAGCAAACTGATGGCACCTCTCCAACTGATCAGACTTTTACAACAAATGAATCGCCCACAGCTGAGTCCAGTGAGACCTCCTCAACAACCGACCAAACTGATACAACTGCTGCAATGTTAACAACTGAGTCCACGAATCCCACTGCAACTTCTGACCAAACTGCCACAACAGTCCCAATGTTGTCAACAGAGTCCACTGATGCAACATCTTCCACTGACTACATCACAACCACTGAATCAACTGTAACAAGTGAAACCACGGAGGGCACATCCACATCTGATTCATCTGGTACGACTGAGGTAACAACTGGACTAACTGATGTCACTTCCACAACAGATGAAGTTGGTACTACGGATGTAACAACTGGGCAAACTACTGGCACGTCCACAACCGATCAATCTGGAACCACTGAGCTAACAAGTGAGCAAACTGATGGCACCTCTCCAACTGATCAGACTTTTACAACAAATGAATCGCCCACAGCTGAGTCCAGTGAGACCTCCTCAACAACCGACCAAACTGATACAACTGCTGCAATGTTAACGACTGAGTCCACGAATCCCACTGCAACTTCTGACCAAACTGCCACAACAGTCTCAATGTTGTCAACAGAGTCCACTGATGCAACGTCTTCCACTGACTACATCACAACCACTGAATCAACTGTAACAAGTGAAACCACGGAGGGCACATCCACATCTGATTCATCTGGTACGACTGAGGTAACAACTGGACTAACTGATGTCACTTCCACAACAGATGAAGTTGGTACTACGGATGTAACAACTGGGCAAACTACTGGCACGTCCACAACCGATCAATCTGGAACCACTGAGCTAACAAGTGAGCAAACTGATGGCACCTCTCCAACTGATCAGACTTTTACAACAAATGAATCGCCCACAGCTGAGTCCAGTGAGACCTCCTCAACAACCGACCAAACTGATACAACTGCTGCAATGTTAACGACTGAGTCCACGAATCCCACTGCAACTTCTGACCAAACTGCCACAACAGTCTCAATGTTGTCAACAGAGTCCAGTGATGCAACATCTTCCACTGACTACATCACAACCACTGAATCAACTGTAACAAGTGAAACCACGGAGGGTACATCCACATCTGATTCATCTGGTACGACAGAGGTAACAACTGGACAAACTGTCACTTCCACAACAGATGAAGTTGGTACTACGGATGTAACAACTGGGCAAACTACTGGCACGTCCACAACCGATCAATCTGGAACCACTGAGCTAACAAGTGAGCAAACTGATGGCACCTCTCCAACTGATCAGACTTTTACAACAAATGAATCGCCCACAGCTGAGTCCAGTGAGACCTCCTCAACAACCGACCAAACTGATACAACTGCTGCAATGTTAACGACTGAGTCCACGAATCCCACTGCAACTTCTGACCAAACTGCCACAACAGTCTCAATGTTGTCAACAGAGTCCACTGATGCAACGTCTTCCACTGACTACATCACAACCACTGAATCAACTGTAACAAGTGAAACCACGGAGGGCATATCCACATCTGATTCATCTGGTACGACTGAGGTAACAACTGGACTAACTGATGTCACTTCCACAACAGATGAAGTTGGTACTACGGATGTAACAACTGGGCAAACTACTGGCACGTCCACAACCGATCAATCTGGAACCACTGAGCTAACAAGTGAGCAAACTGATGGCACCTCTCCAACTGATCAGACTTTTACAACAAATGAATCGCCCACAGCTGAGTCCAGTGAGACCTCCTCAACAACCGACCAAACTGATACAACTGCTGCAATGTTAACGACTGAGTCCACGAATCCCACTGAATCCCACTGCAACTTCTGACCAAACTGCCACAACAGTCTCAATGTTGTCAACAGAGTCCACTGATGCAACGTCTTCCACTGACTACATCACAACCACTGAATCAACTGTAACAAGTGAAACCACGGAGGGCATATCCACATCTGATTCATCTGGTACGACTGAGGTAACAACTGGACTAACTGATGTCACTTCCACAACAGATGAAGTTGGTACTACGGATGTAACAACTGGGCAAACTACTGGCACGTCCACAACCGATCAATCTGGAACCACTGAGCTAACAAGTGAGCAAACTGATGGCACCTCTCCAACTGATCAGACTTTTACAACAAATGAATCGCCCACAGCTGAGTCCAGTGAGACCTCCTCAACAACCGACCAAACTGATACAACTGCTACAATGTTAACGACTGAGTCCACGAATCCCACTGCAACTTCTGACCAAACTGCCACAACAGTCTCAATGTTGTCAACAGAGTCCACTGATGCAACATCTTCCACTGACTACATCACAACCATTGAATCAACTGTAACAAGTGAAACCACGGAGGGGACATCCACATCTGATTCATATGGTACGACTGAGGTAACAACTGGACAAACTGTCACTTCAACAACAGATGAAGTTGGTACTACGGATGTAACAACTGGGCAAACTATTGGCACGTCCACGACCGATCAATCTGGAACCACTGAGCTAACAAGTGAGCAAACTGATGGCACCTCTCCAACTGATCAGACTTTTACAACAAATGAATCGCCCACAGCTGAGTCCAGTGAGACCTCCTCAACAACCGACCAAACTGATACAACTGCTGCAATGTTAACGACTGAGTCCACGAATCCCACTGCAACTTCTGACCAAACTGCCACAACAGTCTCAATGTTGTCAACAGAGTCCACTGATGCAACGTCTTCCACTGACTACATCACAACCACTGAATCAACTGTAACAACTGAAACCACGGAGGGCATATCCACATCTGATTCATCTGGTACGACTGAGGTAACAACTGGACTAACTGATGTCACTTCCACAACAGATGAAGTTGGTACTACGGATGTAACAACTGGGCAAACTACTGGCACGTCCACAACCGATCAATCTGGAACCACTGAGCTAACAAGTGAGCAAACTGATGGCACCTCTCCAACTGATCAGACTTTTACAACAAATGAATTGCCCACAGCTGAGTCCAGTGAGACCTCCTCAACAACCGACCAAACTGATACAACTGCTGCAATGTTAACGACTGAGTCCACGAATCCCACTGCAACTTCTGACCAAACTGCCACAACAGTCTCAATGTTGTCAACAGAGTCCACTGATGCAACATCTTCCACTGACTACATCACAACCACTGAATCAACTGTAACAAGTGAAACCACGGAGGGCACATCCACATCTGATTCATCTGGTACGACTGAGGTAACAACTGGACAAACTGTCACTTCAACAACAGATGAAGTTGGTACTACGGATGTAACAACTGGGCAAACTACTGGCACGTCCACGACCGATCAATCTGGAACCACTGAGCTAACAAGTGAGCAAACTGATGGCACCTCTCCAACTGATCAGACTTTTACAACAAATGAATCACCCACAGCTGATTCCAGTGAGACCTCCTCAACAACCGACCAAACTGATACAACTGCTGCAATGTTAACGACTGAGTCCACGAATCCCACTGCATCGTCTGACCAAACTGCCACAACAGTGTCAATGTTGTCAACAGAGTCCACTGATGCAACGTCTTCCACTGACTACATCACAACCACTGAATCAACTGTAACAAGTGAAACCACGGAGGGCACATCCACATCTGATTCATCTGGTACGACTGAAGTAACAACTGGACAAACTGTCACTTCCACAACAGATGAAGTTGGTACTACGGATGTAACAACTGGGCAAACTATTGGCACGTCCACAACCGATCAATCTGGAACCACTGAGCTAACAAGTGAGCAAACTGATGGCACCTCTCCAACTGATCAGACTTTTACAACAAATGAATCGCCCACTGCTGAGTCCAGTGAGACCTCTTTAACCACCATTAAAACCTATCCATCTGCTGCAATCTTAACAACTCAGTCTACTGATCCCACTGCAACTTCTGACCAAACTGCCACAACTGTATCAATCTTATCAACTGCGTACACTGATGCAACTTCTTCCAACGACTACACTACAACCACTGAATCATCTGTAACAAGTGAACAAACTGAGGGCACATCAACATCTGATCTGTCTGGTACGACTGAGGTAATAAGTGGACAAACTCATGGCACTTCCACAACTGATGAATTTAGTACCACTGAGATTACCACTCCACCAACTGGTGGCACGTCCACAACTGATCAATTTGGAACAACTGAGGTAACAATTGGACAAACTCAAGGCAGTTCCACTACAGATGAGTCCACTACAGATGAAGTTGGTACTACGGATGTAACAACTGGGCATACTTTTGGCACGTCCACAACTGATCAGTCTGGAACCACTGATGTAACAAGTGAGCAAACTAGTGGGACTTCTACAACTGATCAATCTGGGACAACTGAGGTTACAAGTGTGCTAACTGAAGGGACCTTCACAACTGATCATTCTGATAAAACTGTGGTAACAAATGTGCAAACTGATGGCACCTCTACAACTGATGAGACTTACACAACAAATGAATCCTACACAGCTGTTTCCAGTGATGCCACTTTAACAACCGACAAAACTGATACAACTGCTGCAATGTCCACTAATCCCACCACAACTTCTGACCAAACTCTCACGACTGGTGCAACTTCTTCCAATGTTTACATCACAACCACTGAATCAGCTGTACCAACTGAAACCACGGAGGACACATCCACAACTGATCAATCCAGAACAACCGAGGTAACAAGTGGGCCGACTGAAGGCATCTCAACTCATCAATCCGATAAAACTGATTTAACAACTGTTCAACTAACCACACCATCCACTAACCCACCCACTCAGCGACCATCAACATCCCCAACTAACCCTCCTACAAATCCAGCAACTCAGCCAACCACTGAACCAACAGTTTCCACCGTGGATCCATTAAATCCATGTCCTATTGGATTTACTGGACCTTTTTGTGAATATGTTATTGATGTTGAGCCAGGTAAATCGTATAATTCAATCTTTGGGATTTTTCAAGTCTGTTTTAAATCTTTCAAATGTTTTGGTCTCTTTCATAATCAATTAAACGCTTGTTTCTTTTTACAGATACACTCAACAGAAAGGCATTGGTTAATTTGGTGATCAACCAAGAATATAATGTAAAATATGAGGACAACACATCACGTGAATACAAAGAATTTGTTGGGAACTTCACCAACCAGGTGAGATACAGATACAACATGCTTGTTTAAAGCAATGTTCACAGTGGAAGCTATTTATGTATTGTCATTTTTGTTATTAAAAGAATATTCTCCTCAAATTCCAATCTGAATTTCCAAGAAACAATGACTTCTATGCCATATTTCAAATATTGCCACATTTTTCCTAATCAAAAGGTTTGACATATTATGTTAAGACCATAAAGAGCACTCTCCTGTCAAGTTTAAAGTTGATATTGGTAGTAAATTTAATACCATGGTCCAGATTTCTCATTCCTAATGATCAATCTCATTAAAGTAAATCAATGCCAAGTTAAAATAAAACTGGACCGTAGTTAATAGATTTGGGGACTCATCCATGCCCTCAAGATCAATTACCGTCTTGCTATAGCAATATGAATTATCATTGGTGTCAGGATGGTATTGTATCCCTCTGTACAACACCAAATGTTGAAAAACCACTCATGTTAAACTGGGAAAACCATCGCTGAACAGGATATGACACCACCTGTCTGCTGCGTAAAAAAATAACTATACCAACACTAGCCTGGCATTGCTCCAAAACAAGCAGTCCAGGTCAGAGTGTTATCACGTGGGGAAGGTACATCACATTTCGAAGGCACACCACTTTCTGTGCTCGTATATCAGACCTTGTGCCTTGATCCATCTATCTTTTACAAGAGAATGAATTATCTTAAAATAATAATATAACCCATGGTACTACCTTTAAGACATTGTGTATTTCATTTGATCTTTTTTGCAGATGAAGAAATATTACCTGGCAAAAAAGATACCAAACTTTAAAGAAGTGGTGGTAATTAGTGTCAGGTAATGTACTATTATTTTTGGAATCAAAATACTTCTTATTGAAGTAATCTCAAAAACAGATGTAATTTGATTTTGTTTGTATACCTACTTTTAACATTACACTGGTTTAAGTTACCAATCTTTTTCTTAAGAAAGTTGCTCTCCTTTTCTTTTCTCTTAGCCCTGGAAACCCTTTGGTCAGATTCCCAAATAACACTGTGGATGAGGTAAAGCAACTTACCAGTATAACAATTTTCCAGCTGTGCACTGAGTCAAAGATGAGAAAAAAAACTGGTCATTAATTTCTTTGTCTTTATTTCAGATAAAAGTATGGGATGAAGCCATGGCAATCTACAGTATTACACCAAGAGAAAAAGGGTAAATAGAGAATTTTTCTTTTGTAAAATAAAAATAAAATAATAGAAAATATGTATAATGAATATCAGTTATCAGAAGTACCCATTATTTACCAATAGAGCTAAGGTTTTACAAATACTGTATGTGCATTATCAAATCATGCAATAAAACCCAGATGTACTACCTATTCTAATATGAAATTGCTGCAGAAAATCTAGCATAGAGAAATGTTAACCAAGAACCATGACAACACGTATCTTATAGATCATAGTGCAACACTAGATCCTGCTTAAAGTAGCTAAATCTGTCGATGAAAAAATTTAAGTAGATATCTTAGTTACAACAAGATTGAGCCAGCAAAGCATTTTTGTGTTTATATGTGTGATATTTATTCAATTTCAAGAAATCCCACAATCTCTACAAAGCCAGCATTAGCTTAAGTTGGCTGGCTGACTAAACAGGGAGGACCTAGAAATCATCTGTTTTTTTTCCTTATTTTGAGACAATATGAATACAGTTTTATTATATATTTTATTTTGGTGGTGACTATTATATCTTTTATTGAGTTGGTAAATAAATAAATACTAATACATAGTATAAATAGTCATACATAGTAATAAATAAATACTTCAGTAATGCTTACAAACCTTGTCGCAAGTGCCTTGGCCCTAGTAGCATCACTGTCGTGCCAATTTTTTATTCATTTTGTTTGTCTAACAGCAGTCTCCAGCTATGGTGCCTCACCTTGGGATTTTTAACTGAATATTATTACAGAGCTTAACAAATGAGGTTGTGAAATGACAAAAGAATTTTAACAATCTCACCAATATTTCCTATTTTGAATAGCAACTTTTTTTCTTTTTTAGAACTTCTATTTAGTCCGTCTCACTGAAACTGTTTTTGTTTGACTCAGGGTTAATGTCACACATTATGTGGGTCTGGAGATTCCAAATAATGCTAGTGCTGAACAACTATATAAGGAAGATATTGAAGCAATTAAGCAGGCTGTTGATGGCCTTCTTAGCTGCACAGGAGGTAAGACAGACGTTACATAATTATATATACACACTTGGCAAAACATGAAATAAAACAAAGTGCGGCTAAAAAGGAACTGATTATCAACAAACGTGATCAAAAATTGTCCGTACTATACTGTGCATATGGCAAAGTAATTTTTTGTCCTGTTCTTGAATTTTCAGAATGTCCTGATTTCAACGTCACTGCTCCACCCACAGTGATTACAACAGAGGCTGATTTGGGATGTCAGTATTACCACAACACGTGTGTGTGTGTGTGTGTGTGTGTGTGTGTGTGTGTGTGTGTGTGTGTGTGTGTGGGTGGGTGTGTGTGTGGGTGTGTGTGGGTGGGTGTGTGGGTGGGTGGGTGGGTGGGTGTGGGTGTGCGTGCATGTTTGTGTTTGTTTGTTTTATATGCAAAGTAAGCAATTAGTATACTTTTTTTTAACAGCTTATTTTAATTCTTTGTGTCTTTGTTTATCTTCCTTCTCCTGTCATGCACCAGCGATCTGTGAAGAGTTGGTTAAGGATACAGATATTGCTATATACTACCAACCTGTGCACATTGATGAAAAGATAACATGTGTGACTGTATGCCACAGTCAACATTCACATCATAAAAGATGCTACAACAGGGGACTCTGCACAGTGTACAAAGGCACTGGACCTCTTTGCAAGTAAGTTGACAATGCTGTCAGTTTGTATGCTTGTCCTTCTACAGTGCTTCTGGTAAACTTCTAAGAGCCATGATATTCAACCATCCATCCATTTTCATCCTTGGTCGGGTCGCTGGGGCAGCAGCTCTAACAGAGGCCCCCAAACTTTCCTTTTCCTACCCACCAGCTCTGATTGGGAGATATCGAGGTGTTCCCAGGCCACTGTTGAGATATAATCTTTCCACACAGTGCTGGGTCTTCCCCGAGGCCTCCTACCAGCTGTACATGCCCGGAACACCTCCCTAGGGAGGCGCCCAGGGGGCATCATTACCAGAGGCCCGAAACACCTCGGCTGGCTTCTTTTAACGCAAAAGAGCAGCGGCTCTACTCCGAGTTCCTCACAGATGGCTTCTTACCCTATCTCTAAGGGAGATGCCAGCAATTATCATGGGAAAACCCATTTTGGACGCTTGTAACCGCAATCTAGTTCTTTCAGTCACGACCCAACCTTCATGACCATAGGTGAGGGTAGGAACGAAAATTAAGCAGTAGATCGAGAGCTTTGCCTTCCGGCTCAGCTCTATTTTCGTCACAATGGTGCGGTAAAACAAATGCAATACCTGCTGCTCCGATTCTTTGGCCAATCTCCCACTTCATTGTCCCCTCACTGGCGAACAACACTCTGAGGTACTTGAACTCCTTCACTTTGGGTAAGGACACATTCCCTACCCGGAGCATGACCTCAGATTAAGAAATGCTATCCTCATCCCAGCCGCTTCGACTCATAATATACTTGCTTTTAACAGTGTGTACTTGTAGACAGGCAGCTGTAATGTGAGCAAGGTTGTTCACATAGTTGCTTGCGTATTTTGTGTTTATGTAGAGTCATAACATACAGCATGATTCCTCCTAACAGTTCACAAAGCAAAAGACAATCATCGGAGTTGCTGTATTTGAAGGTTAAATTAGTTTAACCTTTAATTAAAAATTTTTTTAAATCCACAACACCTGCTAAAAACGAACCCACATTGGGTTTAAAGCATCCGTTTCATTCAAGCCATTGCCAAATGAGTTGATGCAAAGCTAATTAAGACTATCGGCTCCACACAACTCTCTCTGTATTTCTCAGTATGACTATGTTCAGAACATGGTGTCGTCCGGCAGAAAATTGTCCAAAGATAATTACCTTTTCTGAAGAGTCCATCTTTTAAATCCTCTGTGTCCCGTTTGGTTAACAGCAACTGTGTGGAGGAGGGTTGGGGATGGTCCGAGCTATAGCTTTACCTCCTGACTTATTTGTCATAACGTCCAACTTAATTTCAGTTCCCTGTTATATGGATCAATGAAACTGACTGTTCAGATGAGGTTCTGTGTAATGAGAATTTAAAGAACTGCTGCTTTTTGCTGCCTCGTAGTCTCTTTAGTTTGACTTTGTTCTTCCTCCTGTTTCAGGTGTCATAACGTGGCTGAGACTTGGTACTTGAATGAGGACTGTAGCCTACCTATACAGAGGACTGCTTTCTATGCAGGGTTAAGTGGGACCCTTGCTTGTCTGTTAGTGATAGTGGGAGTCTTGACTGCATTCTTACTGAGGAACAAACGAAGACAAAAGAGGTAAGCTGTACACTTAAATAACTGGATACTCCTCACCAAACAAAAGTGAAGCCAAAATATCCTGGGTACGGGCGCTGCCATCTTGTAATTTTGGAGTCTACACAGTAGTGATCGGGCGGTGGAGCCATGGTATCGAAGTCACGCCCATACACCCAGCCCTACCAATCACAGCTGTCAATCATGACGTTGTTATGGCATCAAAACTAAACCAAACACTTCAACAAACATTAGTCTGATAAGAGCTACCTAAGCCTGACAGAAACCAACATTGGGAAAACATTGGCCCACTCACATCTCTATGCATCAACTCCTGGTCAGCACACAAAGATGTGATAGAATGCGTCTGAACTTAGTTTTAGTTCTTATCAGTTAACTGAACTACAACATATAAAGCCAATTCTTTAAGCATTTTAAATCCAGAATTGTTAAGATTCATGTTTAATGGCTTACGGTTAATCACTGCCTTTGCAGAGAGTGCAAAGAGTGCATCAATTTTAAACAAAATTGTCCCCATTTTTTACAAACAATATCTGATCAAACTACAAGACTGATGTATGATGAATGTGATAATGACCAAAACCCCATTTTATCAGAATACAGCATAGAGAATCTCTTAAAAATATAGGAAATATTGGATAGGATAGAACAACACATGTCATCAGAATTTTGGATAGCCATTATGGAAATATGAATTGGTCATGTGACAAGGGCGGGGAAGATTGGCAGAAAAAGGCAGCCAAGTGACAGTACTCTGATCCAATGGAAATCACAATTGTCCGATTGGCAGCACTTTAGCCCAATGCATTCCAGGGGGGACACCGGGGTGGGGGGGTGCCACCCCAGGCCCCCCTTCTAACCCCGCCCCTGACAAGGTCTATAGTGTTTAGGATGGGTATGGCCTTTAATTTTGCCACTTTAATACCACAGGACCACAAGTGTTTCTTTTGTAAAGTAAATTGATAAAACCTGCTCTGCTGTGTGTGCAGGAGAAGAGACATTAAAGAGCAGCTGGTGAACCAATGGCTGAATGAGGACTTTGAGTGGCCCAGATCCAGCCATCCTGACATTCACAATGCTGGTAATGTATTTAATTATTTATTTATTAATTAAGTATTTATTACCTAAAGTGCACACATACAGTCTTTGTTTAGCCACTTTGTGATTTAGTTAAAATAAATGAATAAACTAAAATAGTTAAAGCACCCGATATTGTCAAAGTAAAGCAATGAAATCTATCATGATGCTGGTACTTTTGTTGCTGTAAATAGCAAACTCAAAAATCTGTCCCTTATGACAGAGCAAGATGTTTACTTTAAAATAAGAACATTGTGTCAGTCTGACCGGGTGCTTAAGGTTTGATGTGGTTTCTGCTCCAGGGTGTGTTCCTTATCCTCTGTTGATATGCAACCCATACAAGTAAAACAACCTTTTAACGTACACATGTTCCACATAAACAAGTTCCTTCCCGAGGCTATTTTGCAGAGGCACCGTGACGATTGTGTTTGGTTTAAAGAAATGCCAATAAACCAGAGCATGTTTTTCTCCCATCCGACATCCAGCGACTATGACCCAGCTAATTGTCAATAAGCTTGCCCTTTTACAGGTTTGGGCTTCAGGACTTGGTAGTTTGACAACAGTTCCAGATATAATTTAAACCAGCTTCAAAGAACCAAAAAATCCATACTCATGTCAACTTGTCGACATTGTAATCTGAATAATTTGGTTGTCCACTTATAAAGAACAGGGTCCTGACAGAAACTTAAGAGTTGTTGATAATTCTCTGAGTTCATCACTATGACCGGCCCTTTTTTACAGTAAACATAGCCATTTCATACATTGTTAATATAATGTAACTAATGTTGTTGTCCTTGGGTCAAGGGGTTTGGATTGGGTTTGACCCGTTTTCAAAGTTTTTTATATCAGAAATATGGGTTTCTTTCAACAAAATTGCCCAAATTTAACATTGATGCATGGATGCACGTTGTATGGAACCCATACAATAAGCAGATGAAATATATGATTACTTTAATTGAATTTTGGGTGTTTTATTCAATTTTAAAGAATTTGAAAAAAATGTTTTAATGGTTTTCACAACAGTATATCCTGACTAAACTTTGACATAAACCAGTCTGCAATTATCCACTCAACATCCTCAGATCTTAACTACTTTTTTTTTAACTAAAAAAGATGGTACAATGTCATAATAATTAGGTTTATTGACCATGAATCAAAAAAGCATTATAAAAAAAGTGACAAAAACATTGGGAAAATGCCCAAAAAAGTTCATTTTCTGTTTTAACGAAAGTTAATGGTTGATGGGAAGACAACACAAGGGTTAACCCTCCTGTTGTCCTCGGGTCAAATTTGACCCATTTTCAGTTCCTGTATGGGTTTCTTTCAACCAATCTTGTCAAAAAGAAGTAACGTGCATAGTTCAATACAACGTAAAATAAATGACCAAGTTAACTCAACTACTTTCATTAAATTTGGGAGTTTAATTCAATTTTATAGCATTTGAAGAAAATAACTGATAATATAACATTGAAAACAGCTTCAAAAACATCGGCAAAAAGTGACAAAAACATCGAGGAAAGCTTAAAAAACATCAAGGATTTTCATATTTGGACCCAGAAAAACAAAAAAAGTTGCATAGTCGACTGCTGAAAAAAGAATCTAAGAATGGCCATTACATATACTGTATGTATAAAGCAGATTAAAAACATATATATTTTTTTAATGTGATCGCCTAATAACCCCTGACTGTTTTGCTACCTTAAGGAGATCTCCACAACCTTGCTTACACTCATGAAGACTCTGGACCGTCTTTGGATACTGACGACAGACCGCCGAGCTCATCCACGAGTATTTACGGGCTGGACACTGAGTACCAGCTGTCAGATACACCATACAGACACAATACTCCAACTACTAATACTCTCTCATTTTCTAATGCTGGACACCCACAATCCGCCAGCCTGCCTCAACCTCAGAGACACTTCTCACCTCAGATGGTCAGTGCACATCTACAGAAAATCTGAAAATAGTATTATTCTATTACGAATAGCATTGCTTTCATTTCACCGACTTCACTTTTTACTATCTTTTTAGTTCAGAGGGTATGATTTGCTTTTCAGTTTTCTTTCATATTTCTTCTCATTATATGCCCCAGATCTTCCCCCGTTGTCAGTGTTTTGGTTTATTTTTTAAAAAGAAAAATAAGTTTGATGAAATATTAAGAACAGAGGTAGATAGATAGATAGATAGATAGATAGATAGATAGATAGATAGCACTTTATTGTCCGTAAACATGGAAATTTGTCTTGCAATACAAGGTAAAGATGAAACAGATACAGATAGCTTTATTTATCCCCGAAGGACAATTCCATGACTACAGTACACCGAAACGTATATACACATTCATACTGCCAGTCATCTGATAGAGGGAGCTCAATAAAAAGGCATATGGGAAAGTGTAAGATCCAAAAGTACACAGCAAGAAAAATAACTGAAATAAGAACTGAATGAAGACGATAAAGTACGATAAAGAGAGACCAGTTAAAACAAAAAAAAAATCATATTGGACATATTCCACGTGGCTCCGTCCAGTGCTTAGAACAGCCCAAAATGATTGTGATTGGTTTAAAGAAATGCCAATAAACCAGAGCACGTTTTTCTCCCATCCAGGAATGCTGTGTGGACTACCCAGACCTTCCTCCGCAGCGCTGTGGAGGAAGGTCTGGCAAAGCGAGACTGTCATTGTAGTGTTAACTGTAAAAAAAAACAACATATTTTTTGCTTAGTTTACTTACTTTGATTCTATCATTGATTCTAATATGTCATGTTTACATTTATGTAATTCCTTTGTTTCATTCTTTCCTTTCTCTTTTGTTTTTTTTCTGTCCACAGCTGAGGATCAGCAGGCCTCAGATAAAGACATCCTGGGATGCCTGAGCCCTAAGTCTGCATCATTATGGACAAAGTCTCCGTTTGTCTGTCAAACTGTTGACTCTGCCACTTGCTCTTGAATATTTTTTTATGACTTTCTGAATATAATATCTAAGTATCTATACTTACTGCTTTTAAGGGTTTGATTTATTTATTTATTTATTTGCTGTGTATTGTAAAAGGGCAACAGGGTAAATGCGTAGTTTCTGTCTTCCCCATGAGGAATTCTAAGTAATGACAATAAAACTGTCGGCGCGTCCACATGATACAAGCCATCCGTGTGACCGGTGCTGTCTTGCAAAACATTTAAGACTTTGACTCTGGGACACCTTATTGACTGCCTGGGCAATGCCATACTACCTATTAATTAGATTAGATTATATTAGATTCAACTTTATTGTCATTGTGCAGAGTACAAGTACAAAGACGAAATGCAGTTTGCGTCCAACCAGAAGTGCAATAAAACAGAAAAATGCAATGTGATATACAAAGTATAGACAGGTGGTGCATGGGCAGGACAAGAAATATATTGCAGTGTTATAAGAGCAGAATAAATATGGCTATGTAATATGAACAGTGTATGAACAACATGTACAGATATGTGCAATGTAGTAGCAGTGACATTATACTAGTAGTAAGAATAATATAGATATACTGTATGCAGTGTATTAGCAGAATATATAATAAGAAAAACAGAATAAATATGGATATTCTGTATGAATTCCGTCAGGCACTTAAATGTTGCTCATGGCAGCCACATTCATAGTTTGTAATCCTGGGGAAGCCCAATGCTTTGATTTATGTACTTATTACTTTACTTAAATTGGTTTATGGTTGAATATTTATTTAATTTAGCTTAATTTCAGCTGCCTGTGTGTGCTTTGCTGCTCTTGCTTGTTAAGATATGATTTTGCACTATCTATGTAGTTTTAGCCTCAATGCTTTATGCACTATGTAAATAAAAAGTTCCTTGACTGACAAGGCTCTGTGAGTTTCTTTCCACCGGAGTTGTTCACAGAGGTACATTTTTATATCTGGTTCGGGTTAGGAAAATAAAGATGCACATTATCTGTAGGTCAGACTGTTCCTTAAAGTAATGATCTCAAAGATTTCTGTATCTATCGCCTAGTCTATGTAGACGGTGATTCGTTTACGGGATCGTTCAGGTGCCGCCAGAAATTCCACCGGATGTCCCTCATTTTCGGCTGGATGTCCGTCTCCAGAGGTGTCAAGTAACACGGAACACGGTTTCACGGAATTATCTGTACTTTCTACTCCCTACATTTTAAAAATAGCCTCGTTACTCATATTTCAGTTTTCATTCCGGCTCGTCATCGTTCAAAAAAACACACACACAAAAAACCCTATCCAGATCGCTCCATCCGGAGAGAGTGAATGTGATTGTGGTTGGATGAGAAGTATAAACATAGTCATTCCGACACCCTATTGGTTTGTACGCGATCCATCAAACCTGCACAGACCCGGTGCTAATACGCCACCGGTGCTTTAATGACCGTTATCTACCGGACCGAATAGCAACGCTGATTTCGGTTCCTTATTTAGGAGCCACTTAGATGCCTGCGCTTCTCTCTGATGCTCCGAAAACGGACGTTAGAGGGAACTGAAACATCGCCGCACGGGACGCTAGTTAACACTACAGTTGGCAGCAGCTAACGTTAGCCTACGGTTAGCTAGCAGCTGGAGTAAACACAGTTAAAATGCTGAGAGCTAAACGGTGTAAAGTGTGTCTGTATTTCACTGGAGAGGATTGTAACACCAGACTGTAGCTGCCGTTGTCTGAAAAACACAGACACAGAGATGTGTCACCTTTTTCAGCCCTTCTGAGTTTGCAGGTATGATTTTAATATTACATTATTATAGTCATATAATTTTGTCCTAATGTTTTGGGGTTAAGCTGTTGTCCTTAATGGCATTGTTTCCCCCTTACATCAGGGGTCTTCAACGTTTTTTAAACCAAGGACCCCTTAACTTAAAGTGAGATGTAGCAGGGACCCCCTACTACATATTGTATGAAATTAAGTTGCATATTAAACTGGGCCTACAATAACTGTTAGGGCAACCTAAAGCGTTCTGTTAAGAATTATCTAAATGACGTGGTCGTTCTGATTTCTGGAGGAAGGAGGAGAGGCTGGGGTCGAATTGAAAGTTAAGCAAGAGGTTTAATGAATAACACAATGAAAACAACAGTCAAAACACAATCAAACATTAAACATAAAACATAAAACACTGCCAGCAGCAGACTGCAGACATGCCTCCCCTTGTGGGGACACAGATTGCAGCCATGCGCCATGACAAAACAATACATTGTAAACAGCGGACTGCTACATGCTTCCCCCTGCGGGGTCACAGATGAAGCCCCGAATCTTACTCAGGATCAGAATTATATCCCTTGGAATTGTGGGTGTTTCCCTGAATGGAAACTGTCCCAGGTTAAAGACACACCTCTGATTTCAGGTTTACTCCTGGTCACAGACAAAGGTCATTTCACATGGTAGTGCCAATTCTGTTCAAGTTTACAGAGTTTGCATTTCCTTTGTTCTAATCACGTCTGGCCCTGCAGGGAGTGGCTCCCCAAAAGCAGAAACAATAGTTACCTTTCCTGTGGGGACAATGAGTCTTCTTCATATGCTAAATGTCAGACATGACCTGATTAATTCTTTAGAAGCTAGGTTTTGGGTGAGGAAGTCAAATGCTGATTAGTGTAGTTACTTGATTACATTTAGCTGCAGGCCCCATTAAACATTGTTTTCCAAACATAGCCTAGCTTTAACTTTTTTAAACCTAACAGTTCTTACATACCCTTTTTTCATAAGCTATTAAAATATTAATTGTTGGCATGATTTTATAATATTTTAATGTTACATACTGTATTTGGCACAGTAAATCTAGGATTAACTGTATCTGTGGGCTGATATCTTAGTGACTACCTTACCTATAGGCCAGTAAGCCTATCATCAGTGGGAATTTATATTTGCTAATAATATGTTGGAATTATGTTAAGGCATTTTAATTTTAAAAGACTCAAAGATAATAAAAAGACTCAAAAATTTACAATAATTTGGAGGCCCCCCTGCAATGACTTTGAGGACCCCTGGTTGAAGATCTCTGCCTTACATTACTTTTACTTTTATACTTTAAGTAGTTTTGAAACCAGTACTTTTACACTTTTACTTAAGTAAAAAGTTTGAGTTGATACTTCAACTTCTACAAAAGTCTTTTCAAACCGTAGTATCTATACTTCTACTTGAGTAATGAATGTGAAAACTTTTGACACCTCTGTTGGTCTACTTCCGATTGTTTTGTGTAGGCATTAGGCTCGTTCGAGATAAACAAGGTCTGTGTCTGACTTGATGACATCATGCATACTTGGGCAATGATAAACTCACATGCTCGCGTCCACTTTACAGGCGAAGCGCAGTTCATCTCCAGCGAGCCTATTCTAAACTCCGGTCGATTAATGAGGACTATGGTTAACTGCTCCTGATCCTGAGTTTTCTGCTGCACGACTAAAACAACTTTTGAACGTACACGTTCCACCAAAACAAGTTCATTCGCGAGGCTATTTTGCAGAGGCACCGGGGCTCTGTGCGGAGCTTAGTGCCGCCCAAGATGATTGTGATTGGTATAAAGAAATGGCAATAAACCAGAATATGTTTTTCTCCCATCCCAGAATGCTGTGTGGACTAACCAGGCCTTCCTTTACAGCGCTGTGGATGAAGGTCTGGCAAAGCGAGACTATCTGTGACATAACTATCTCATTACCTCACACATTACAATATTGCACTATTATGCTACTCGCACACTGGTTACTTCATACATAATATTATACATATTATATTTTGTTTTACATACTATGTATGTAGGTTGTACATTTTATTCTACACTTGTTTTTATATGTACATTCTTTTCTATTCTAAGTCTATTTTTTCGCTAACATTTTTGTTTTATCTTATTTTTATCTTATTTATTATTTCTAGTATATTTCTTGTATTTTCTGTATGTGTGTGTGAGTGAGTATGTGTGTATGGCCTCGATAACTTGCCGCTCTAAAAGAGTAATTATCCAGTTTGGGATAAATTAAGTCTTTCTATCTATCTATCTTATTGCAATAACGAAACAGAGATTAAGAGTACAATTTACTATGACTGTTTAACCATATTGACCCATACTTGACTTAACCATTAGATACTATCTGAACATTGAAATATGAAAAGATATATAGTGTGCACTGTCAATGTGAAGCCACTGAGGGTCACTGTAGTCTTGTTTGAATGGAGCTTCCCATCACTGCAGAGGAGTGAAGAAATATATCAGCTCCTACACAGTCTCCAGTTGATTTTATTATGACACAGTAGCTGTCAAAATTCTCTACATGTGATCTGTTGCTGATTTTAATTACCAACAGACTGTAGATGATCCATAATCTCAACAGATTTAGTCTCTCTGACTTCTAAACTATACTATAACTATCAGCCACACAACAGGTGTTCTGTACAGAATAAGCCTTTAAATCAGACAAATGGCAGTTAAAATCCCTCCGATTCAAAATCAATAAAAAGTTTATATAAAACTTCATCATGTTGAGTCGATTCTGAACCAATCAGCTGTTCGATCAGCTGAGAGGCCGGCGTTTCCCAGCATGCACTGGGTCCACCTGCGTCCGCCTGGCTCTTGCAGTTGAAAAGCAACTGCGCTACCTGCGTCCATAGACAGTATATAATGGACCAATAGACCCCGTTGCTCTGGACGGAGACCAGTGAAGGCTATTAGAAGCACTTTTCCGGTGATGGCCAGCTTTACTGCGCAGCCTCCAACTGAGAGAATGTGACGTGAGCAACGTGTCTGAAAGTTGTAAGTCTTCTGGTAGCTGTGCCAAAAGAAATCTCAATCATTCCCAATCTTACAGATACGGAGACTGTAGGTGTATGTAAGGAGATAACATGGGCACAGGCTAATTATTGATCACTAACATGCTAGTTAACATTAGTAATTAAACCTAAACATCTCATGTAAGTCGAAGCTGCCTGCGAGCTTCTCCTGTACTATACGGTAATTCCTCTACCATGCGACAGTAAGTCACTTGGTTATGACACAATCGTTAGCTTATTTTTACAAAAACGTCTGCTACGGAGCCATAACGTGAGGTACAAGGTAATGGAGCCTTTTATACATTGTCGTGTTTCTTTGGAACTAAACAACGGACAAATAGAGTCTTTAAACGCTTCAGATGTAAAGTTATTCGCAGTCAAGTGACGTAAAAAAAAAATGGCGGTCAGCGGAATGCTAACAGGAGGTGATGGCCAGTTAGCAACAAAATGGCGCCATAGATGGCTCGAGTTCTGAAGCGAAGCTTACCCCCTTGCCTGCGTCTCAGAACTGCGATGCATGCCGGTTAGATTCTTGTCCGACTTGATCCCGACTTGCTCTGACGTCATGCACACGTGGGCAACGATAATCTCACGAGACCAAGGCGGCCGCAGTTCTGAGACGCAGGTAGCGCAGTTGCTTTTCACCAACTGCAAGAGCCAGGCGGATGCAGGTGGACCCACTGCATGCTGGGAAACGCCGGCCTCTCAGCTGATCGAACAGCTGATTGGTTCAGAATCGACTTAACATGACGACGTTTTATGTAAACTTTTTTATTGATTTTGAATCGGATTATGGATCATCTACAGTCTGTTGGTAATTAAAATCAGCAACAGATCGCATGTAGAGAATTTTGAAAGCTACTCTGTCATAATAAAATCAACTGGAGACTGTGTAGGAGCTGATATATGGGTCTGATAACATTTTATTAAATCAGAATCGGACCACTGTGTTTGTGTCACTTCCTGTTCATCCTGAAGGCAGCTGGAATCAGCTGGAAAACTGTCCAACTTGAGAGCGGACTTTTGTCACCGCCCCCCCGCTGCTGCCGCCTGCTCTCGTCTACTTTACAGGCGAGGCGCAGTTCATCTCCAACGAGCCTAATGTTTCTCTGTGATGTACCCCCCTTCCCTCCCCCCACACTCTGTGGGTGACTCTTGGGCATTTTCCCCTGCAGCTCTTTAGGAGGCAGTCCGAGTGGCAAGGTGAGGATGAGCCACACCTGAATCCACTCTGTTACGCAAACAAACAAATAATAATAGTAGATTTATTAAAATGTTATGTCCTCATTTATTGTCCTAATATATTGTAAGTAAGTTAGTAAAGTTTATTTCTATATTTCTATATTGACAAGTTGTTGTTTTAAGACGTAACAGGAAGGGTAGTACTGTGCATGTCAACATGTGTTGACATGTGTTGTACAGAACCACAGCGGCTTAATGCATGTACTGTAGTAAGTAAATGTAACGCAAAAAATATAAATCAAATGTTCTCTCTCCTTTCACTGGAGATATTTGGCTGTTTAGGTTTTTTTTAGTTAAATTTAATTCTGTTTATTTAAGAAGGTGACAGTGGAAAGTGATAAAACGCATGATTATACATGGGTTCAAAATGCCAGATTTAGAAAGGGTCTGTAATAGTGAGAATGTCAGAGGGTAACCTGTTCCAAAGTTGTAAGGCAGCAACTGCAAAAGAGCAATCACCCCACAGTTTGTAAATTAACAAAAATTGCCGGTGCAACACAGATGTCTTCTTACTTGATGATTTTATTTCTTAAGGTGCATAACAGTGACTAACGTTTCGATGTAAGGTTACATCTTCATCAGAGTCCTTGGAGAGAATGGGCAATGAAATCCTTAATAAGAATCATCAACAGGTGTGATTGTGCACAAGAGGGGCGGTGGCTATCTGAAGATACACCCATCTCAACCAAGGTGTTACACTCATTAATCAGTCATTAAAGGGCAAGTGCCCACAAACAGGTCAAAAGTGAATACATACAAACATAAAAATGTTCACAGTGCAATGGGAATAAAAGTATATTCATCTTAAATACTATACTTTAACATACTTTGACATTAGAGAAAGCAAGTCAGATTAAATTCTTCATTTAAACCTAGAAGTTCTAAAAACGCTTCCCTGCATAGGAGTTTATTAATGATATCACCACCCCTGGATGGGGGTGTGATTTTCTCAATTCCCCAGAACCTCAATGATGCAGGGGAGCCATGATTGGCTTGCTTATAATGCCTCGCCATGGCGTAAGTTAAGTTCTGGGTGCGAATAGCTGTCTTATGTTCAGATACCCTTAGTTTGAGTTGAAGTTTTGTTTGGCCTATATACGCCAGTCCACAAGAACACTTTAGAAGGTACACTACATGTGTACTGTTGCAATTAATAAATGAAGAGATGGAATATTTCTTGCCAGTGCGGGTATTTATATAAACTGTGGTCGAGTTAGAGCATTGCAAATGAGTTACCACATTTAAAGCCAAGTTTGTACCTTGACCTTGGGACCTCTAAAACACACTCTGTGGGGGGCTCTTGGGTATTTCCCCCTGCAGCTGTTTAGGAGGCAGTGTCACAACACGATGTGAGTCCCCTACACGATGTGAGTCCCCTACACGATGTGAGTCCCCTACACGATGAGAGTCCCCTACACAATGTGAGTCCTCTACACGATGAGAGTCCCCTACACGATGTGAGTCCTCTACACGATGAGAGTCCCCTACACGATGTGAGTCCTCTACACGATGTGAGTCCTCTACACGATGTGAGTCCTCTACACGATGTGAGTCCCCTACACGATGTGAGTCCCCTACACAATGTGAGTCCACTACACGATGTGAGTCCTCTACATGATGTGAGTCCCCTACACGATGTGAGTCCCCTACACGATGTGAGTCCTCTACACGATGTGAGTCCTCTACACCAGTGGTTCCCAACCTGGGGTCCGGGCACCCCCAGGGGGGGCGGCAAAGATCACAGGGGGGGCGCAAGTCTTTATCTGGTTTGAGGTTGAGGTAAAAAAAAATGTTTTGCACATGTTAAACAAATTATAATACACTAGAATATCTAATGTATACAAAAGTCTGTATGAAAACTATATATTTTGTTGTATCCTCAATTTTCCTGCCCCACGGCATCACTATTTTATGAATGAAACATGCCGGAGAAACAGTGCTGATAACTCCTCTGTATCAAAAAAGAAAGAGAGGCTCTATCTCGAGAGTTACCTCAACTTCGGTTTTGGGTGGGGGGGGGCTCAGCTTTTCTTAGACATGAGTAGGGGGGGCGCCAAGGAAAAAAGGTTGGGAACCACTGCTCTACACGATGTGAGTCCTCTACACGATGTGAGTCCTCTACACGATGTGAGTCCCCTACACGATGTGAGTCCTCTACACGATGTGAGTCCTCTACACGATGTGAGTCCTCTACACGATGTGAATCCTCTACACGATGTGAGTCGTGCAGAACGGCTGCCACTTTTGACAGCTACGGCAATACCACCTGGACAAAGTGCGAAAACTAAATACTTTCACCCAGGAAATGCGTGTTTGTTCCTCGGGAGTGTTTTAAATCCAAACCATGATCTTTTTCTCGAAACTTAACTTGTCTTTTCGGTGCCTAACCTTAACTGTCGTGGCCGAATGACGCTGAGTTTTTCTGGCCTAAACTCAACCACCAAGGCCCTTGAAAAGACCATTGTTTGGCGGTGCCTGGACCAGGCTCACAGTCACCTATTGGTGGCTGAACACAACTTCCAACTACCCATAAAAAATTATAGGAAAATAATATACATGTATAGGCCTATATTTATATATACTGTATTTCGCGTTTCGTATTGCGTCAGTCGGTAACTATGGTTCTTCCAGGTCTTGTTGCCGTAGCTAGCTGTCAAAGATGGCAGCCATTCTGCACATGCGCAACACACACTGCAAATTATGCCTATTTATGTAAGTATCATCAGCAAAAATGTACTTAAAGTATTAAAAGTAAAAGTGCTCAATGCAGAAAAATCCCCATTTTAGAAACAGTTGTGTGTTATTAATGGTCTAATCATTTCAGCTGGACTTGTAGGTTGTTATATTGTTGGGTAGTTTCATTTATAATAAAACATCAGATTTCATAAACTGCATGTGTTTTGTATGCAAAAATCTTAGTTTGTAAAATAACTAGTAACTAAAGCTGTCAGACGAATGTAGTGGAGTAAAAAGTCCAATATTTCTCTCTGGAATGTAGCGGAGTAGAAGTAGAAAGTGGCATGAAAAGAAAAGACTCAAGTAAAGTACAAGTACCTCAACATTTGTACCCAAGTACAGTACTTGAGAGTAAATGTACTTAGTTACATTCCACCACTGACCTTCACCCATGCACTCACTACACTACTGATATTACTGAAATAGATGTTTTATCCTGTTTTGAAGTCAAATTCAATTTGAGTTAAATACATAGATTTTTATTGAATCCTTAATTATGTGTGGTCTCCCTTGTTTTTGTCATAACTTTGGAGCTGGTTCATGACATTCTCAAAGACGAAAATTGATGGTTAACTAATAAAACAAAGAATACTTAACCACACTCTTGCAGAGACTTAAAAAACGTACTTGGTGTGAGGCCGTCCATCACAGTGAGCTTAATGTCTGTTTGTCAAAGTTACGTTTTCATAACAGGGCTCAGGTGTTAAGATTGGTCGCCTACCAATCAGAAGGTCGGTGGTTCGATCCATGTCCCTACACTCCCATGTCAAAATGTCCTTGGGCAAGACACTGAGCCCCGAGTTGCTCCCGATGCTGCGCCATCGGAGTGTAAATGTGTGTGAGTGTTTATCTGATGAGCAGGCTGCACCTTGTACGCCAGCCTCGGCCACAGTGCGTGAATGTGTGTGAATGGTGAATGGTTCCTGTACTATGTTAAAGCGCTTTGAGTAGTCGTTGAGACTAGAAAAGCGCAATATAAATACAGTCCATTTACAGTCCATAACATGGTACAAGCCTCTTGTAAAACGTTATTTTATTATATGAGCTAAAACAGGTACCTGCAATGGTCCTTTAAGAGAAAGTAGACCACTTATGTTGAAATAGAGTATAGTCAAGTAAAATCAAAAGCTGACATCCATGAAACAAAATGTGGAAAGGTAACAACTCTAAATGTCATTTGTTTCTTTGACAGCACAGTGCTGTAAACATGTTGAGAATGTTTCCAATGTGAATTGGTGTAAAGATGCACTCAGTGAGCCTTGCGGCCAGGCCACTAATGCTGTGTCTCTGTCCACATGGCTGAAGAATTATAATACAGAGATCCTAAAACACTTTGAATGGAGGGGGAGAAAGAAAATAGCTCATTTCTCTCTGGTGGTTTGAATGGATGCTAAAAATGTCTTTGTGACTGAGGGGCAGACATGTGAAGCTGATATATTTAGAACATTCATTTATTTTTAATACCACTGTATCTTTTGCTGCTTTATGTTGATTTTTAGTATGTATTATACTTACTGACTTAGTAGTAATTACTTGGGTGAGGTTTATTTCAAAAGATATCAGCAGATCGTACCTATGAGCAACAGAGATAGGTTTTTGCCTCATGTTCACTTCAACTTTAAATGTGTTTGTTATCAGCTAGTCTTGCATTGCCAGACTTTCCTCCACAGTGCTGCAGAGGAGGGTCTGGCTACTCCACACAGCATTCCGGGATGGGAGAAAAATGTGCTCCGGTTTATTGGCATTTCTTTAAACCAGTGGTTCTCAACCTTTTTGGTGCCAGCGCCCCCCTATCCATTATCCAGGTCCCTAACGCCCCCCCATCAAATATTATGTATGTTAATTGCCCCGAATATTAATGATTATGCCCTAATATAGGCCTATTATTGTTGTTACTATTGTTATCAAAAATAATCAAAAAATCAAATTGAATGACAGAACAACACATGTATTAGTTTCCCAGGTATCAAAAAAGCCATGTGAATAGAAATTATATATTTACAGGTTTTTAAAAAAAATGCAACCATTTGACATTCAAATTAAATAACAGCAGCCAATCTAGCCAAGACTAGATAACATTCAAACTATAATTAGGTATTATCAAAAGGCCTGCTGCATGGTGTGAACCTCAGCACCTTTATAAGATGACTATAATTTGAATGTCCTTTTTTGTTTTTGAAGTGACCTTGGGTGTCATGAAATGCGCTTTAAATAAAATGTATTATTATTATTATTATTATTATTACAAACACTAACAGTAGCCAATCAGAAACAGCTAGCAATTTAACATTCAAATCTAGTTTTCATTCAAATCTAAAATCAAAATGTTCCAACGGAAAACAAGCTGGCACTTATCAAAGGGTAAAAGCAGAAGACGCACGCACACACGCACACAGAAAAGTATTTTGGTGATGACAAACGATTTGAAGAACGACACCTAATGCCGAATGGAAATAAGTTTACAACCTTGAAAGTTAGTGAGAGACGTTTTTTAGGGTTAGAAGAGTCTAAGTTTGCTATCGCCTGTCTTGCGAGTAAATAGCAGAAAAAACGTTTGGAGAAAATGCAACCCCACATCGCGCTGTGTTTTGTGGAGGTGTGTGAGAGTCGCGTACAGTAAACGGTGACATCACTGCCTCTATCGCAGACACCAAAAAAAAACACCAAACGCAAGCCTTCAACTGGCCGGGAGTGTATGGAACAGCTACATGTTTGCCAAACAACAAAGCACAGTCAATCTCTCTCATCCAGTCACTGTTCCATTATTAATTTGACTATTATCGCCACTGTTCATCACACCCCCAACCGGCCCGTCAGACACCGCCTACCAAGAGCCTGGGTCTGTCCCAGGTTTCTCCCTAAAAGGGAGTTTCTCCTCGCCACTGTTGCACTGCTTGCTCTTGAGGGAATTACTGGAATTGTTGGAATTGTTGGGGCTTTGTAAATTATAGTGTGGTCTAGACCTACTCTATCTGTAAAGTGTCTCGAGATAACCTATGTTATGATTTGATACTATAAATAAAATTGAATTGAATTGAATTTCTCTCGCACGTCTCTTTTCTTTCTCTTTTTCTCCGTGAAATGAAGCTGCATTCAGGTACAGTAGGAAACATTGTGTTCTATAAACCATCTGACGAAAAACTGTTACTGTGAAATATAGTCTACTTGTGCTACAGCAGCGCTGTGGAGGATGGTTTGGCAAAGCGAGACTAAGGTTAGGATAGCCGATTGGTCAGAGGATAGGAGTCGAACAAATTGGGTTCCTTTACCTCGCGCGAGCACGGACGCCTGGCCAATGGTAGCGCGCGAATGCTATTGAAGGGTAGGTCTTGCCTAGAACACTAGTGGGTTCCATAATAACGCTGTTTGACAGCAAGGTTAAGCGCTGAAGACATTCTAAAATCTGTTAAGCTGCTTCCCCCGTCCACAGAAGGACATTGCTATGCTTCCGTGTCGGTACTCCTGCCTGCCTCTCCAAACTGGGGTGCGTGCCGACCGCCATCTACTGTAGCTAACACACTGACTATAGAGAAGTAGCTCAGACAACCACACTTCAAAAGATCCAAACCATCCCTTTAATTGGTAAACTAAATAAGAATACGGGGATAGAAAGAAAAGTGACAACATGACAAACTCTGGTAATGTGCACAAAGCCCATATTGTGTGTACAGAGAGTCTTAGTAAGCAGTGAGTGATGGACAGAGAAAAAAAAACTAATTACACAGCAGATATGGGAGGGAGGGAGAGGGGGGGGGGGAGAGATTGATGTGTTATGCCCAGTCAGTGTTGCTGCAGTAGCAATTAGATAATAGGTTTGGATCAGCAGCACACAGCCTGCTTTACACCATTTGAGATTAGCCTGAGAATGCTGTTTCACTGCCTGCTGGATGGAGACCTGTTCTGTCTTCATGGATTCACTTCATCTGTGCCCCTGTCTGTCCCTGTAGACCTTTAATAAATAAGACATTTCACTGGCATACCGGACAAAAAAACTCTCTGTAGACCTGGTTTATATTCCGATATGCACTGACCCATCTATTGTATTGACCTTTTTATTTGTATGACAAATAGTTTGCTCCAAGAAAAACCTGTTGGTACTCAGGGCAGGTTTGTTCTCATGAACCATTTGTGCATATAGCTACGGAAAGTAATGCACTGTAATTTGTATGTATTCCACGTATTTCTACGGTATAGGCCATATAAAACAAAGGGCTTTCAAGCGGGGAAGTGGAGTTCTTGTCCCGTCGAAAACACAAGACTGTCACTCAGGAAACGCCTGTTCGTGTCCCAGGAGTACTACTTAAGGGGGCCGATGTTTTAATCCGTCCCACAATCTTTTTTTCTCATCTTAACTAGTCGTTCTGGTGCCTAGAATGTAACTGTTGTCGCCACATGGCGGTCACCTTTTGTCGCCTGATCTCAACTGCAACAGCCTGTGAGAATGACCGGAACCTCACACTGCGTAGCTGAGAATCCTGCCTACACCAAAAACGGGTTTAATGCTTCGTTCGGTCGGCATGGTTGGGGTGGACGGTAAAATTACACAACTGCGGCCCGAGTGATTGTACGTGAAGGGGCTGCAGAGGGTCTGAGCACCGATCTGTTCACCTTAAAGATTTTAAGTAACAACGCAGACGTAGTCTTGCTAGTCCATATCCACGACGTTTCACTTCCGGGATTGCTCCGCAGCGCTGTGGAGGATGGTCTGGCAAAGCGAGACTATAGTCTCACAGACCACGTTGCGATGATTGGCTACAAAAGAGAAGAAGTTCATTCTCGGAGCTGCTCTGACCGCAGTGACTATGCACACTGTCCGCAACGCCTCGACCACGGGTACTATCCGCAGGAGTAAACAAAAAGAGAAAAGAAGTAGAGCCAAAAAAGAGAGTCGAGTCGAGCAGAGCCCTGCCATACAGTGGAAACAACATCAGTGTTCAACTTTACCTGCCAAAGGACTGCAGCTGGAAATTATTAGCCAAATCTCACGCAATAAAATTCTTCTCTGTATGAGATGAATGCGTTTTTTTACATGGTTGCTGGATGTAATAAATTAAACTACACTAAATATCATGATAATCTCTCATTAAATTTGAGCATCAGAGCATTAGACACCTTGCCAAACAGTGACCCTGCATTAGTTAAGGAAAACTGCTTTACTGTCATGGTTATGTTGCCAAAGAGACATGAAGTTATGGGACACCAAGGAACACTCTGTCCTTGGGATTTCTGTGGCCAAAGATGCCTACCACAGCTGGTAATAGGGTGGTGTTAGGGGGAGTACATTAACAGTGGGTACGGTGGGGGCTGTCATCAATCATGGGCAATAAAATTAAATGTTCTCATTGCCTTTAAAAGCAGCGCACTCTCGACGGTGGTGCGCTATCAACACAAAATGAATGCTCTTGTGTAGGAAGGCACACATACGCAGCGTGTCTCTAGAGAGCACGGTCCCTAAGGTTGCTGTGATTTTAAAACATAATGGAAAAAATGATGCAGAGTATAAGTAAGTGTATTACAATTACAAACTGGATTGCTTATTCAGACTTTCTGTTTCTCTGTTAGTTCCAGCTCTTCTACCAGAACATTGAGATTGCATTAGTCTCGCACTATCGGACCATCCTCCACAGCGCTGCGGAGGAGGGTCTGGCTATAGTCCACACAGCATTCCAGGATGGGAGAAAAATGTGCTCTGGTTTATTGGCATTTCTTTAAACCAATCACAATCGTCTTCGGCGGCACTAAGCTCTGCACGGTGCCGCTGCAAAATAGCCTCTGGAAGGAACTTGTTTTGGTGGAACATGTGTACGTTCAAAAGTTGTTTTAGTCGTGCGACAGAAAACTCAGGTTGGACAGATAGTCTAGCTAGCTGTCTGGATTTACCCTGCAGAGATCTGAGGAGCAGTTAACCATAGTCCTCAGAAATCCACCGGAGCTTAGAACGCCGACACAAAGAAAGAGGAAGGTCTTGCCGGTGCGCCTTTCGTCCTCAGAGGGTTAAGGCAGTTCACCGGCAGTTTCTTTAAACCAATCATAATCGTCTTGGGCAGCGCTAAGCTCCGGACGCAGAGATGGTGGCTCAGCTAAATAGTCTCAGGAAGGAACTCGTTTTGGTGGAACATTTGCACCCCGCAAAAGAAAACGGCACATACAATATTAAAAGAAGTTAACTGTTTACACACTACAGTAACGTGAGCTATTTAAATTAGCTGGATACATGATTTAACCTCATTTGTCTATAGAAATGCCCCCAATCGTTCCTAAAACGTCCCAGTTAGAGAGTAAATGCCGTAAACATATTCCTTGTACAATAATTCACTGAAAGAGCCAAGCAGGCCTGCCTTGTTGCACGATCCAAATTGTCTTCAAAATTTGCCATTTTAAGCGTGTAGCTCGCTAGCTCGAAGTTTGTTGTTGTTTCCCGAAGTGAAGGCAGTTTGAGTACGGAAAGTCTGCAATACACAGAGCGAAGAAGGTGAGGGACATGTCAGGCTATTATCCTGGAAATGTACTTCCGTTGATCCAGACTACAGAAATAACAACTCTTAAATCAACATTCTTCTAATCATGCGACAAACCTTACAGTAACTGCTCCTAGCAACCCTTACCATAGAAACCCCTATTTCTTTGCATTGCATCCTTTTAAATGTTTCCTGTATTTCATATAACACTGCCAGGTTAAGTGTTTACAGTGTTTTTTTCATCAAAAGCAAAGGGATAAAATAGATAGATCCAGTTTCTACTCCACAATCAACAGCTAGACAAATGTATGGTTAGGCCATGTTGCAGATGGATGCATAGTTGTGTGCAGCAGTGTGGCTGACAGTGAACAGTGTGTGCACTTTTAGGGCAGACCATATTGATTATGTAATATACAACCAGTGTTGCTGCAATGATTCCTTAATTCTCTGAGAGCTGTTTGCCATTATGCTGAGACAGACACTGTAATGGAGAGAGAGAGAGAGAGAGAGAGGGATGGATGGGGAGAGAGAAGACGACAGAATGAGATTAATTGGACAGGGGAGGAGGAAAAGGGCTGCAAATTCATTTACAACAGCTATATGCACTATTTTTCAGACATTTGATAATAAAATGCCTAAAAGTCTGTACATCATTTAGGGAATAGAATCATTCTATAGAGCCTACATGCTATATTGTATCTGATTGTTCTGAAACTGTCTTCATTACTCTGAAACCAGAACACAAGAAATGTTAAGGATTTTCACTTCTGACACCTAAAAAGATGCAAAAATTGCCTGGTGTTACTATTATTAAGTTAAAGCCATAGCGAGAGTTTCTTTTCGCCCCCATGAGGAATTCTACAACAACACTGTCGGTGAGTCCACATGATACAAGTCTTCTTCAGAAGAGGTCATTATCTTCACTCGAGTTTCTGCGCGGGAAAGTCGCCAGATGACACAATCTTCTGAACATAGCCATACTGAGATATACAGAGAGTTGAGGGAGTTGTGTGGAGCTGATAGGCTTAATTAGCTTTGTAGCAACTCATTTGGCAATGGCTTGAATGTAACGGACGTTCATTAATATCAAAAAGTTACGCACACAGCTTTAAGGTAGGAATTTGTCATTAACAGCATTACTAATCAAAAACACCACTAAGGTCTATATAAAAGAGACTTCAGATACAGTATTAGTGGACCACTAAGGTCTATATAAAAGAGACTTCAGATACAGTATTAGGGGACCACTAAGGTCTATATAAAAGAGACTTCAGATACAGTATTAGGGACCACTAAGGTCTATATAAAAGAGACTTCAGATACAGTATTAGGGGACCACTAAGGTCTATATAAAAGAGACTTCAGATACAGTATTAGGGGACCACTAAGGTCTATATAAAAGAGACTTCAGATACAGTATTAGGGGACCACTAAGGTCTATATAAAAGAGACTTCAGATACAGTATTAGGGGACCACTAAGGTCTATATAAAAGAGACTTCAGATACAGTATTAGGGGACCACTAAGGTCTATATAAAAGAGACATCAGATACAGTATTAGGGGACCACTAAGGGTTATATAAAAGAGACATCAGATACAGTATTAGGGGACCACTAAGGGTTATATAAAAGAGACTTCAGATACAGTATTAGGGGACCACTAAGGTCTATATAAAAGAGACTTCAGATACAGTATTAGGGGACCACTAAGGTCTATATAAAAGAGACTTCAGATACAGTATTAGGGGACCACTAAGGTCTATATAAAAGAGACATCAGATACAGTATTAGGGGACCACTAAGGTCTATATAAAAGAGACATCAGATACAGTATTAGGGGACCACTAAGGTCTATATAAAAGAGACTTCAGATACAGTATTAGGGGACCACTAAGGTCTATATAAAAGAGACTTCAGATACAGTATTAGGGGACCACTAAGGTCTATATAAAAGAGACTTCAGATACAGTATTAGGGGACCACTAAGGTCTATTTAAAGAGACTTCAGATACAGTATTAAGGGACCACTAAGGTCTATATAAAAGAGACTTCAGATACAGTATTAAGGGACCACTAAGGTCTATATAAAAGAGACTTCAGATACAGTATTAAGGGACCACTAAGGTCTATATAAAAGAGACTTCAGATACAGTATTAAGGGGACCACTAAGGTCTATATAAAAGAGACTTCAGATACAGTATTAGGGGACCACTAAGGTCTATATAAAAGAGACTTCAGATACAGTATTAGGGGACCACTAAGGTCTATATAAAAGAGACTTCAGATACAGTATTAGGGGACCACTAGGTCTATATAAAAGAGACTTCAGATACAGTATTAGGGGACCACTAAGGTCTATATAAAAGAGACTTTAGATACAGTATTAGGGGACCACTAAGGTCTATATAAAAGAGACTTTAGATACAGTATTAGGGGACCACTAAGGTCTATATAAAAGAGACTTCAGATACAGTATTAGGGGACCACTAAGGCCTATATCAAAGCATCCAAAGAGCACCATGTCATGGGACCTGTACAATTTCTACAATGTGAGGATGTTTCTGCATTGAGTACTTTAACTTTTAATATAATGTTTTATCTTTGCTTTATTTAGGCCTACATGACTGTATTAGATGTTTATTAGATTTTATTTCTTTGATTGTGAAGCACTTTGTGACTGGTGTCTGTGAAAGGTGCTATATAAATAAACATTGCTTGCTTGCTAATACTTTAAGTACATTTTCTTGATGATACATCATTTTACTTCAGTAACATGTTCAATGCAGGGCTTTTACTTAAATAAAGGATCTGAATCCTTCTTCCACCGCTGTAGAAGATTAGTCATGGAGTCTGGCGGAGCCTTATACTGTATTTATGACTGTCTGTGCTTGGCTGATGATGTCATCAGCTCCAGAAAAAAAAGAATGAAAGAGTGGGGTAATTAACATGGGACTATCTTCCCATTTCACTGATGCAGGTGAACGTAAATTGTGTCACTGAGATTATTATCTTTATAATAATAATAATAATATTTTTATCACAGGATTATTTATGACGGAATTATTAGAGACAATTATACAAATGTAAACATAGAGATGTGTCGTCCGCAGAAAAGCGGCTTTGTTTTGAACAGAGTTTATTGTCGCTGACACCCAGCTGCCAGCTGATTGGATGCCTCATGAAGACCAGACTAAATATTTGTCCTATTCTGTAACAGATCCTCTACAACTGCACAACAGCAGTGTGTGTGTGTGTGTGTGTGTGTGTGTGTGTGTGTGTGTGTGTGTGTGTGTGTGTGTGTGTGTGTGTTTGAGTTTGTGTGTGTGTGTGTGTGTGTGTGTCCACGTGCGCATGGTTGTGTGTGTGTCTGTGTCTTTGTGTCTGTCTTTGTGTGTGTGTGTGTGTGTGTGTGTGTGTGTGTGTCTGTGTGTGTGTGTGTGTGTGTGTGTGTGTGTGTGTGTGTTTTGTGTGGCTGTGTGTCTGTCTTTCTGTGTGTGTGTGTGTGTGTGTGTGTGTGTGTGTGTGTGTGTGTGTGTGTTTTACTGTACCCAGAGGAGAGGAGTGAGGTGGAACAGGTCATGATGTGAGGCACTTAAGTTGATTAAAACCTCTCTCTACTGCAGTACCTCCTCTCCTCCATGTCTTATCTCCGTCTTTTTTTCTCCTCATCGTCCACCCTTTCCTTTCCTCCTCTCCTTCCCTCTATCTCCTCTCCCCTCTGCTTTTCAGAGAATGCTGCAATACACAAATCTTGTTAACCAAAGGCAAGAGTAGAATAGCCAGACTCCTTTAAGCTCACATATTAAGCTTGGTTGTAATGTTATGCTGGAGACAGTAACCACTCTACCTTCCTCTTCGCCTCTCAGTTATTAGACTAACCATACAAAGGATTTCAACTTTGCTGCTTTAATCCGCAAACTTTTCTGGCAAACGTTGAATAAACTACCTGAGGAATATTCACAAGGTGATTCAGTGGAATAGCTGCACCTTTATTGGGTCTTACTCCCCTTAAAATATATTTCATGAAGTCGGCACCAAAGACTTCATGGCTGCTCCTGTCCCTGTCTCTTCTGTCTCCAGTTCAACCTTATATTGTGTTTGGGGGGGTCAACCCTATGTTCACAGAGCCCTATGGTCCCACAGCCCTATGTTCCCACATTTCTAAGATTTTTCTTAAAATTAGGCCCTATGTTCCCACATTTCTAGGACATTAGGTTGGGGTTAAAACGTAGATAAGTTATATAAAACGGAAATAAAATAAAATAATGGATAGTTAGGATTAGGAAAATAATCCTGCATAGGTTATTAAACAGAAATAAAATAAGATAAGGAATGGTTAGGGTTAGGAAAAGTGAACCTAGATAGGTTGTATAAAACAAAAAAATAAAAATAAGATAAGGTATGGTTTAGGTTAGGAAAGTAAACCTGGATAAGTTATATAAAACAAAGAAAAAATAAAAATAAGATAAGGGATGGTTAAGGTTAGGAAAGTAAACTGGGATAGGTTATATAAAACAGAAATAAAAAATAAAATAAGGGATGGTTAAGGTAATGAAAGTAAGCCTGGATAGGTTATATATAGATAGGTTATATAAAACAGAAATAAAATAAAATAATGGATAGTTAGGGTTAGGGAAATAATCCTGGATAGGTTATAAAACAGAAATAAAATAAGATAAGGTTAGGGTTAGGGTTTACCCTTGCAATAAACAAAGAGCTGGGCGCACCAGATTTAGCTAAAAGCTACATTCCATCTGTAGTCCATTGCTGATGGATAATAGGTTGGGTGTAATTGGCTACCAAATTGGGAGAAATGGGGATAAAATCTGATACAAATTCAAGAGAAAGGGAATGTGGAAACATAGGGCCTAATTTTGGGAAAAAAATCTTAGAGATGTGGGAACTGTAGGAACAGGGCCTAATTTTGGAAATAATTCTTAGAAATGTGGGAACATAGGGCTGTGGGAACATATGGCCTAATTTTCAGTGAAAATAAAAATTCTTAGAAATGTGGGAACATAGGGCTGTGGGAACATAGGCACATTCCCGTGTTTGGGTGTGTTGTAACCATTTCCTGTCATTTCAGGCCTCACCTGCCAACTTACTTACCCTCATAGAAAGAGGTAGATACTGTGTCCCTGTTGGATTAGAATCAATGATTAAATTGCCAAATCAAAAGTGCTATTATAATTTCATTAATCACATTTAAAATTTAAATGATGCAAACCCAAAGAAAACAATGAAAATATCACATTGAAGAACATCTGCTAATTCATAATCTTAACCCCCTTTTCTGTCTTTGATGAAGTAGTTATTGCCTTTTCTAATGGTTTTTATAAAAAAAAAATTTCATTTCTCTTTCTGTCATTCTCTTTACTAATTAGCCGGCCTGTTGTATTCAATCTTACAATTCATTTGTCGCCTACTTTAACATTTGCAATTTAAATTTTGTGATCGCTTTAGCACGGGCTTTTCACTCTGTCATTATGAACTAATGCTTCGGCCTGGAAGTATGGCTTAAATGGTGCAAAGACATTAAGAATATTTCCCTTTTATGGAATTATACAGCATGAAAAACATCAAAACAACATCATATAGCTTTAATGAACAGCTGGGACAAGATAATAAAGAACACATATGATGTTGTGGAATAAGATTATTTTTTTCAATCTTGAAGCTACGTAAAGGGGAAATGAAAGGAAACTGGAAACTAAGGGGTTGATTTGCTGTGTTCATTGGTTTTGGAGGTGCTGTCATCTAATAATGTATATGCAGATTATGAACAGTACCTGAAATGACGGCTCCCTTCTTTATTTGGTATGTAATTAGACGATTAGACTTATTTGAGTATAATCATTACAAGAAGATTGGCTCATATTTATTATTTGACGTGAATGTTCTCGTGATTTTACTACAGTATTTGTAATTTGACAATATCAAGACACAAAACATTCCCACAATTCTAAGCTTGACTTCCATCGTATTAGCCTGTGGTGGTTTGCAGAACAGTTGGTGTCTCCATTGCCAATAAAAGCCAACAGTTGTCCCTTTACAAGCCTAGAGTAGGCAGGGGCTGTGTGTGTGTGTGTGTGTGTGTGTGTGTGTGTGTGTGTGTGTACAAAAATTTAACTGTGAATTATGTTCTATGGACAATTTCTCTTAAAATATACAGACATACAACTGTTAATACACAGATATTTCTTCTCATGTGTGTGTGTGTGTGTGTGTGTGTGTGCGCTCCTATTCCTTACTGTGAACAACACCTCAAATATAACGTGCTTAGCCCCGATAGTCTTTCTCTTTGCATCCATTCATTAAACCCTCAGAGGTCAATGTTTATGCAGTGCACACTCCAAGGGCATCCAGTAAACTCCAAAAATCCAATGTTTTATCTTTGTTTTATTATTATTTCAGGGGTCAAGGCCATGGTTGGAGTTTGGGTATGCCAGCACTATTGAAGCAGGCGGGCTGTAAAGAGAATCCATAGGGAACGGTGGTATGAGGACCGGCCTGTTTGTCCCACAAACTACAGGCAAGTACATTTAAGGCACACATTTGTTACAGAAAGCAGTGTCTGAAATGGGCTAAAATTCCCCAGTACGGATTACTGGCACTTCTGTTTTTTCCCCCCACATGAGTACCCTTACTTCTAATTGTTATTATCAGTATTATTAATATGCTGAGAATTATACCAAAATAGGGTATATATCATGATTTATTTGGCAAAAAACAAGCAATTCTATGTAAAATCAGACATTCAGTATGCCCGTATATGCCCAGTGGAATGATCCTTTGTTTCATGACCACATTTTCAGACACTGCGACTAAACTCACAGTCGAATCGGGTTCCTTAGATTGAATCATCCAATAATAAACTATTCTGCGTCACCCCCTACAAGATAAACTTAAATGTAAAAACAACAAAAAACAAAGTCACATGCAATGATCGTGGCATGCAACTGCTGAATTAGGGTACTGGCACCTTTTTTTGGTCCAATTCAGGCACTAACAGAACCCAACAGGGCAGGGGTGTCAAGCTCATTTTCACTGAGGGCCACACTGGAAAAAGAGAATCACACCAAGGGCCAGACATGGAGAGTTTATTGACGTGCTTTTGTTACTGCATGTCACTTCTTTTTTTTACATTTTGGTAGCTTTTTTCCAAATTTTTCTTGTTTTTGTTCCGACTTTTTTGTGGCTTTCTCAGACATTTGTCACCTTTTTGTAAATTTGTTGCTTTTCCCAACATTTTTGTATGCTTTTTGCCGCATTTTTGTTGACATGAAGCCCTACACAAGTCATAAAAAGAGTTGCTTAGCCATAGAATTTAGCAAATCAAGCGAACAATGACACTTTCTTTTTTTTTTTTTTTTTTAAACAACAACAACCTGTTTCACAGCCTGAATATGAAATATGAATTTCTGAGTCTCAGAGTCGGCAAGTCTGCCATATGTCTGCTTTGAATGTCAGGTAATTGCAGTTTAAAAAAACGCTTTCCTGTGTTTTTGGTTTGGCGCACAACTAGGAGGGCCAAAATGTATTGTGAACCCAAATTGATATACAGGCCGGTTCTAAATCTGCAACGGGCCGGATTTGGCCCGCGGGCCTTGAGTTTGACACATGCGCTACAGGGGGTCTGGGGTTTAAAAAAACAACATGTATATTTACCAAGCAGGGAGGGTCTAACAAAAGGCTACAAGTTGCACTCACTTCCATATTTAAGATATAGCTTGATCCAACGTTTGGTATACAAGGATGCTATTTTTAGGCAAAGGCACAGCTAAGGGAGGTGGGGAGTAAAGGATAAAACCCATCTAATTCCCTTATTGCAACAGCCCTGGCAGATCCGCAGCGGAGGGTATGTATTAATGTTACTTTTTCATGATACCACCTCTCTAAAACCCCTGAGTGGCCAACGAAACCAAAAATGGTGCTGCTAGGAATGGGCAGAGCTGTGATACCAGGAAAAAGAATTGACATCGACCTGGCCAATGTACCAGACCTGTCACTGGTCTGTTAAAGGACATTTTCTAACGCCACAGTGTCCCAACATATATATAGTGAACCAATCAAGGCATAGACACTTCTATAGTGGCAACATCAGAGCCTGTATACTCTGTGCTTGCATATTAACATTACTGACTGAGTTATTGTTTGACAGTCACATAATAACATAATAGTTGTGATATACGTGAATTAATCAACAACCAGCAGTTTTTGTGTAAAATGTTGTGGGTTTTTGTATCTTTGCTATTTAGAATTGTACATGACACTACAACATTTATTTATTTATTTTATTATATTGATTGACATTTTAAGCGTTTTTGTGCTCCATTTTGTATTGTATTTTTTTTTAATTATTTTTTTATTCAAGGTGCCAGTTGGCTGACTTTATTTCCAACACTTTCTTTAGGCTATCTGTTGGATTCACTGTTGGCTACAGTATAGAGCCATAGCCTAATGCCTTTTACCATTGAATGTTTGTAGTATTTGCTACTATACAATGCCTTATGACAATTAAACTGGGGACACAATGCACTTATTTTCTTCTTTTTCACAATCAATGGATTACAGTAGAGGTAAAGGGGAATTTGGCACCATAGGCATTTCCGTAGGCTACTGAGAATCGAACGTAGCCTGTGTTCTCGCGAGAGCAACTGTCCGTACTATGTTTACTAGCAGTATTTATTAGCAGCAGTCTCCCCCTACCGTCACTGCTTCGGTCCGGCGAGCGAATGTTCAGTAAACGTGCTGCTGCTGCTGCTGCTGCTGCTGGGAGGAGGCATTACCGACATTACGTCTTTGACAGCCGACCGGAGACACCTCTCTCTCAGGAAACATTTCCATACGCCCACAAACCACAGTCCGGCGTCGCTGTTTGCTGTCCCAGCAGAGCGAGACAAGGAAGAAATTAGTCTTAGGTTCTTGTTTGCTCCGCAGGGCTATAGCCAGGTAAGACAGAAACACTGGTGTCCGACCTTTCACTGAATTTCAACAGTACTTGGGTCTGTATTTGCTTCCATTCAGTCCGTACACCGCGAACCCGCGCAAACCCCACGTAGCTCGTGCAGTTTTAACAATACGTGTCTCGTGCATGACTGACGCGATGCCCTTTAATCTTTGCTACATCAACGGTAGCCATGGTTACTAGCCATTTCTCCGGCTCCACAGAACCATGCAGTACCAGCTCAGACTGTGTGTACGTGCGGTGCTCCAACATGGACAGAGCGCCACGCCAAATCCCAATGAACGTACTGGCAATTTAAGGTTCCCTCGCGTATCAGCGAATCTACAAGGCTCACGTAATATGGCTGGATGTCAACCATAAATCGATAGGAGTAGTGGGTCTTATCGGCTTACAGATAGCCTCTGAAAAATAATGGGTTCGAGTGAAACTGTCTTGTAACTAAGCTTGTGGGAATAGCAGGCGAACGTCTTGTAAAATTGCATTTAGTGCCACATATACGGGCCGATATATGTTTTCCGAGAAAGGGACATTAAGTTGTTTAAATAATGAATCTCCCTGTGCGACATATATGCTACTGCAGGCTATATGGGATATGTGCAGGATATGGGTTGTAGCTGGAGGAGAGTGTTCGGGGAAATCGATGTGTGACGCCGACTCGATGGCGAGACGCATGTGGCTGCTGTGTGTGTGTGTTGTTGGTGTCTTCTTTCGTTACACACGTCCACTTTGTCTGTCTCCATTTCATTACCAGGAGAAAAAAAAAATAATAATCTGCATGTTGTTGCTGTTTAAATGCTTTAACCGCAGCTGTTCATAATACTGAGGCCTTTTAATCTAATGTCTAATAATATTTTATATTTCTGAATGGTTCTGTCTCAAAATTAACATCATCGCCCAGTGTTTGGTTTTAATAAATGCACATTACTTAAATTAAATGATATTTAAACCAATGGCAATAGTGTTGCTTGAGAACGTTGCTATTACTGACCGAGGCATTTTGCATACGGCCAGCCTGTATAGTAGGCTACTGTAGCCTATATTGTGACAATTATCTCATTACAGAAGCCGTGCTCTCTCAAATTGCATATTAATCTCTCAGACGCCCAAACAGCTCTGTCTGCAGTGGCAGATCAGTCCTGTGTTGCATATTGCATAACAGCCCGGGCTTTTCAGGGATGCTGCATGTTGTCAGTGGACAGATGAGATGAGCTATACAGAGAGGCTAGTTGATGATATATTAGTGTTTCCGTTTCGTTATGTGGGGTTAAAAGAAATGGTCCCTCCTCTCCCCCCTCTCTGCTGCCGCTGCTGCAGTCCACTGTAGCCTTGATTTATTGCTTCTGTAAGTCATAACAGTTAGTGCAGGTTTGGCAGCTGGCAGTGCACATTCCTTATCTGCATTCTCACTGGGGCGACCGCCAAAGTGTAATCAATGCTGCAGGTTTTTACTCATTTATTAAAAGTTGTATTTGCATGTAGTTTCTGTACAAGGGGTAATATCCGTAAGTGAATTCTGACTCTGCATTTTTTGCCCTCTGGGGAGCAGTTCCACTCCGTGGTTCTGGTTTGACAGCGCTGAGATGTAGGGCTGGGCAATATATCAATATCATAACGACATCGAAATATGAGGCTGGATATTGTTGGATATCGTAATATCGTCATACGACACAAGTGTTGTCCTTTCTTGGTTTTCAAGGGTGCATTACATTAAAGTGATGTCATTTTTTGAACTCACCTTAGTTCTAGCCAAGGGCGTAACTTTAGGTTCAACATTGGGTGAGGGGGGGTGGTTGAGATCTCCACTTTTGAGCAAATTAAGCCTACGCTTCTAGCATTGCATTTGCCTGTACCCACTTAGTCATTTACTACGATTAGGCCTACATGAAAATTATGTTCCGGTTTTTGCCCTTATTCCAAAAAAGACGATATTCCGACTAAGCTGTTTACATGGCAGAGAGTGAATATTCCACTAATATTCCCATTTGCATGCAGCAGTGCAAAATATGATTTTTTTTTTTTTCAAAGTTTACCAGCGGCGGCGGACTTGTTGGACCGTGCAAACACAGCGTTCCTGTTTCATTCCTTCAACTGAAAAGGTCTGCATGGTGATGATTCCGAATGCGCTCTATACATTTACAAAGAATGCCTCTAAAACCTGAATAATACCGCAATGTCCCACATGTCTTAATCAGAAAATGTAAGATTCAGACAAAGGCCTTATTCGGAATGTGCCGTTTACATGAGCTGTATCAAATTCTGAATATTGTCATTTTCAGAATAATATTGGACTATTGGTGTGCATGTGTGGTAGTCAGTGTATCCACATTCTTTATGATTATTTATCAAAACTCTCATTGTGTTAATATTTTGTGAAAGCACCAATAGTCAGCCCTACAATATCGCCACAATATGGACATTGAGGTATTTTTGTCAAGAATATCGTGATATTTGATTTTTTTTTTTTTTTTTTCTATATCCAGCTCTACCTGCATGATTAAAGTTAGGGCTGGTGTGATTCTATATTTTTATTATTGTCAACAAAACCCATAATAAGATTAAAACCAACAATGCGTTAGGGGCGACCTCTACCTCACCCAGTAAGAGCGTGCGTTCGCCCCATTTAGGCCGAGTCCTTTGCAGCGGACCAGGTTCGAATCCCTTGCTGCGTGTCATCCTCCATCTCTCTCCCACCTTTCCTGTCTATCCACTGTCACTCTGAAATAAAGGGGGAAAAAAGCCCCCCAAAAATAATCTACAACAACAACAATGTGTTAGCCTGTATCTCAATACTTTGACATACTTCTCTGACTTCCCTGTCTGTGACACTCAGACCCAGCATTAGTTCCTACTGAAGGTGTACATCTTAAACCAAGCTCAGTAATTTCCTAAAGCAGATAGCCACTCTAATATTCAGCAAATGTTACTCAAACAGGAGGAAATGGTGCTTTGTCGAGGACTATTTTAAGCAGCGGCTCTGAATTCCTGTCCGTGGCACTGAATCTTAAGCCCATTGGTTCCTATTGAAGATGTAAATCTTTGAAAATGTATCATAAATATATAGTTTTCTTTAAAAAACAAAGGCTAAAACAGCGGGACACTGTAGAGTTAAGCAAACATCACTCAAACAGGAGAAAATAGTGCATTTGTTGTGGACTATTTTAAGCAGCAGATGAATCTATTTATATCTATAATCGTATTTCTGGCAGCAGGAGAGTCAACGTGGTCCATGTGTCAATATGTCCAATATCTAATGTCGAATATTAGAGCGGACGTACGGCCGACGGTTGTTGCATCATCATCGTCACAGGGATGGTATGACCTAGAGCTGTCAGTCTTCCTCTATTAGCGACAATGCTAACGGCATCGATAACTAAGCCAGACCGTGCTGTTACTACTATTTTAGTGATTTTAAAGCAAGCTGTTTCTTGCAGATTATCATGTTACTGAGAATACAGCTGTTAGAAGGTATTTATGACGTCAAAGCTAACTCTTGACCGCTGCAGGGCAGCTAACATTAACTTAAGCGGTCTCCATGAAGCTCCCAGCCAAAGAGTATGGAAGTACCAAGAGGTGAAACTCAGTAAAACATTGTGTTGCGTTCACTCCAAGATGGCGGAGCTGCACTCTTTAGAACTTAACGCATCCATGACTGAACTGCAGCTTGCAATGGAACGTTCTAAAGAGTGCAGCTCCGCTAGTGCTGTAACAACTTCCAAGTTTTGCTGTACAATTAATAGTCTCAGAAATAATTGCAATTAACAATATAATTGTCTCTTTCAGTCAAATTTAAAAAAATAAAATTTCAAACAAATAAAGTGAATTGAATGAATCCCAGGATACATCTATCACTGTCATGTGACCCAGATACTGTAATAACAAGTAAGTAACAACACCTCTTTTATTATCATAAAACATTTTTGCTAACCGTTTCCCCCCCTTATCATATTTGTTGCTATGAACGTGTATAGGGTGCCAATTGAAAATAATATATATATATATATATATACTGTATATATATATAAAATATATACAGTCTGACCAATAATCATTTAGATAATTATATTTGGCATATCTAAACAAAATCAACAATTACCATTCACACGCCTTAAGACCTTAGCTAATGTTATCAGTTAATTGTAGTTAAACCAAGAAACGGCAATTATGGAGAAAAAAATGACATTTAGACAATTATGTAATAATTGTTCCAGGCCTATCCACCGGGGTGGATCATCATCAAGCTCCTGCCAGTGCTCACTGTTTTTGGGTCTGTTCAGGTCTACCGCGTTTTGCATCATATCATGTCTCTTCTTCTTTGAAAATGTATTCAAGCATTGGTAGGTTTCCTACAGGTCTCTTCTGGAATGGGTCTAAAATATTGGGCCTGTGGAGACACAAACAGATGTACAACCCCATCAAGTAACCTTACTACTGTAGTTTTCTTTAAAAAAATAACATTAACATCCCCAACGCATTTTCTCATTTATTGTATATCATCATTGACAGAGAAGAAAGTCAAAATTTTAAGAATAAAGTCAGAATTCTGAGTATTCTCAGAATTCTGACTTTAAACTCAGAATTTAAATAAATTTTTCACATTGGCACTAATCCTCTTCCATAGGTATCCCATATTGACTTTTGCTGCCTATTTTGCACAGCGTGAGAGGGCCCTACATGACCCATATATCAAAGTGAAATTATCATCTAATAAGTATGTAGTTGGCAGCATGGTGGCCCAATGGTTAGCACTGTGGCCTCACAGCAAGAAGGTTCTGTGTTCCAATCCAGGTGGTTCCGGGGCCTTTCTGTGTGGAGTTTGCATGTTCTCCCCATGTTTGCGTGGGTTTCCTCCGGGTGCTCCGGTTTCCCCCACCATCAAAAACATGGACTAGGTTCTCCAGGCAGTGCCCTTAATCAAAGCACTGGCTCAGATCTGGAGTTGGTACCCGGGCGCTGTGATTGGCTGCCCACTGCTCCCTTGAGGGATGGGTTAAATGCAGAGAATGAATTTCGCTACATGTACGTGTATGTGACAAATAAAGTACCTTTACCTTTTAGTTAAATAAGTAAGTATGTTTTCATATAATCGTGATTAGGGATCATCCAATACTGTTTTTTCAGGGCCAATACCAATACTGATAATTATTCGTTAATATAACCGATATTTGGAACTAAAAATATAACTTAATAAAACTGAAACTTTAAAACATAATACACAGTCAAAAAAAATTAAAATAAAAGCCAAAATAGCTCCCTGAAGGTTTAACACGCTAACCGTTTGATTGCAAGTGTTGCAGACTGCTTACAGAGTTGTAGCAGAGCCAAAGTAGCGCACTTTTTAATAAATTAACTTTACCGGTTATCCGTAAAATACAACACCGTAACAGATAATCTGCAAATCACCAAATATTGGCCGTGGTAACCGGCCAGGGCCAATAATCCCTGACCGTGATAGCAGACCGATGGAGCTATCATTATAACAACAGTGTTGCTGCAGACCTAAGCTGATACCATGTGAAAACTTTGTGATAGCACTTTAGGGGCCGTGTTTGATGTAACCTGCAGAGCCTGTGGGTGGGTTAAGTGTCAGGATAGAAAACCGTGAACAGTTTCATGTTGGAGTGGGCAGGGGAAAAAAAAACAACTCAGTTTATACTGTAGCTGTATGGGCTGATTCTCCATATTACCATTCTGCAATCATCTGGAGCCCGACGGCCTTTAAATCAAGGCTGCACAAGATATTGTTTTCTTATCGCAATATCAACTGGCGCAATTTACACATCACGAAAGACACTCAGAGATTTTTTTTGTGTTAGTTGAAAGAAAATATCAGTAGAAAACTGCACTTTAAAATGTAAATGTCATTCTCTTTTTTTAGTTGTGCCTTTTTTTTTTTTTTTATTCAAATCAATGTTCACTTTGTTCCATAACAGAATGTTGGAAATTATTTCCTTTTTTATGTTTTAAATTCGTCCTTGAGAACTGGAACTCGTATAACTTATGTTGTCAGTTAATTGTAGCGTTTACCGGCATGAAATCGGCATATGTCAGACTGACCAGAAAACCTGCCGGTCTATCGGTGCATCTCTAATAAATATATAGTTGTTTTTTATTTTGGCTTCCCACAATTAAATAAACACGATTGACTGTGATATTGACGTTTAAAATGCGTGACTTTTTTGTGGCTTTCTCAGACATTTTTGTCACTTTATTTCTTTTTTCAGTTTCATCATCATTGAGTTTCGCTCAAGCAAAACATTGATTACATTGTTGTTGTGAATATGAAAACACTCTGCTTATGGTGGAATTTTTGAGTCTCAAAGTCGGTAAATTTGAGCAAATTCTGCTCTGAGAGTCAAGCAGTTGGAGTTTGATAACAGTTTCCTGGCTTTCTGGTGTGGCGCACAGCTAGGCGGGGCCAAAATTTATTGTGAAACTAAATTGATACGCGGGCCGGATCAAAATTTGCAAGGGGCCGCATTTGGCCCGCGGGCCTTGAGTTTGACAAGTGTTTTAAAGGCTGCGTTACAGTAAAGTGATGTCATTTACTGAACTTACCAGACTGTTCTAGCTGTTCTATTGTTTGCCTTCACCCACTTTGTCATTATATCCTAGCAGACTTCTGGTAATAGCTCAATCCCAACAGAACAACATGCAGAATTTGTTTGTGTCCGAATACTCAAATATTCGGGTCTTTTTGAAGACAATTTGGATGGTGCAACAAAGCAGGCCTGCTTGGTTCTTTCAGGGAATGATTGTAAAGATATACAGTTTTGGGACCAATTGGTGGGTTTGCTGTGGAAGTACACGCAGCGATACACTGGTATAAGAGTAAATGAGGTTTAACCATGTATCCAGCTCATTTAAATATACGTTACTCTATTGTGTCAACAGTTAAGTTTTCTTTTGCATTGTACAAATGTTCCACCAAAACAAGTCCTTTCCAGAGACTATTTAGCAGAGCCACCGTCGCTGCGTCCGGAGCTTAGTGCCTCCCAAGTAAATTGTGATTGGTTTAACCCTCCTGTTGTCCTCGGGTCAAATTTGACCCATTTTGAAAAAGTTTCTATGTTAGAAATTTTCTTCCAACCAGATTGTAACGTGGATCATTCCATGCAACGCTCTTAACAAGTAAAATAAATGATCAGTAAACTACTTTCATTGAAAACTCACAAAAACAAAAAAAAACGACAAAAGTGTTGGATAAAAAAAGCAATTTTAAATTTAGACCCATAAAATCCAAAAGTTGCAAACAACCCAGAGCAGATTTTTTTTCTCCTCCTATCCCAGAATGCACGTGTGGCGTAGCCAGGCCTTACTCCACAGCGCGAGATACAGTAGGTCTGGCAATGCGAGACTACCACGAATTTAGCAGAACAGGGAATCGAAAGCAGTGCTCTGTTTTATTCAAATGTCTATATAATAATCGTGATCTCAATGTTGTGATTATTTTTTCGACCGTAGTTGTGCAGCCCTCCACTGACTTTTCTGTCCAGTGTTATATCCTGAGAGACCCATTACTTGCACCCGCCCCCAGTGAAACCAAATCCTCCTGTGAACTTCATACACAAATTCCTCCAGTCTAATTTGAGAAGTGACACATTTCCTCCCACCCAGTCTCCCTCTGCCCTCCTCTCTTTATTTCCTCACCCACTGGAACCCCTTCTTTTCTTGGGGATCACCTTCAGAAGTAGTCACAAGTTGAAGTACGGCTGCTGGTACATTGGTGCGTTTAAAGGGAATAGTTCAACATTTTGGAAAACACCCATAATCGCTTTCTTCAGCTGTGTCGGAGATCACTCCACTTTGTTTTCTACAGTATATAGTGCACTATGTTTAATGTCTGCCATTTTGAGTGTCCAAATGAGTGTGTAAATGTATCCACTCTTGTGGCCAGAAAATTGCACAATAGAAAGTGGTGTCCATGGCATACTCACTACAGACAAAACTGAGTGTTTATTATGTTGACTTACGTACGTAACTTGGCCTAATTCATGCAACAAACTTACTTACTTTTACAGCGACCGTCTGGGTGCCTGCATAGCTCACCTGGTTGATCATGCCCCCCATGTACTAACGCATTGTCACCCATGTCATTCCACCTCTCTCTCCCCTTTCACATCTTCAGCAGCATAAAATGCCCAAAAAACAGCGACTGTTCCACAATGTGCTCTGGCCGCTTGAAAATACGTTTCCCAGAAAACACAATTTAGAATTCAGTTCAGTTGTCTGGGAAAGTCATTTTTTAGGAGACAGGGATGAAATATGTCTGACAGTGTGATATCCTGTGGATTGTGCCATTTGCAGGAATTGTGATGTAGTGCCAGTAGACTATTGCCAATATTTTTATCATTTTAATTTAGGTTTATTCCAAGCTTGAGGAACTGCTCACTGTTCGATGTCAACATCTGTATCCTCCCACCTTAAAACCTCTCACTGTTTGGCATAAATTATCTTCTCACTCCAAACAAACCACACTGCAGCATTCATGGAAACGGATGGTAAAGGACTGAACATCTGTCAAACTTGGGTATATAGCACACTGTACTGTACATGCATAGTATGAGCAGGCCTTTCACTGCTCCCAGAACCTGTTGGCTCATCACCAGTTCAATTCAAGTCAATTTCTTTATAGTGTCAAATCATAACCGGAGTGGTCTCAGGCCACTTTACAGATAAACTAGGTCTAGACCACACTATCATTTACAAAGACCCAACAATTTCCCACGAGTAAGCATTTGGTGCGACAGGTGCGAGGGAAAACGCCATTTTTTACAGGCAGAAACCTCAGAAAGAACCAGGCTCTTGGTGGGCGGCCATCTGTCGCTGCCGTTTGGGACACAGAGACACTGATACAGATATACAGATATAGAGAAATATAATTCGTAATAATTATAGCCGTTGGAATGATGAAGAGTAGCAGATCAAGGCATAGCAGGGCCTAGTAGGGTGTTGTGGGGCATTGCAGGACATTGTCGATCATAGCACGGCCTAGTAGGGCGTTGCGGGGCATAGCAGGGCGTTGTCGGGCGTAGTAGGGTATTGCGGGGCATGGCAGGACATTGTCGATCATAGCAGGGCATAGTAGGGTGTTGCGGGGCATAGCGACAGCTGCAACCATGATTTATGTGCCACCCCAATCCAAGGAAATCTGCGAGGCGAGAAAACATAAGGGCTCCGCGGAATAAGCTCCCCGGAGATAAGTTAGGGACAAGCATTTCTGGGACATGAATGCACGCAGATGGAAAGAGAGAGGAGAGAGGAGCTCAGTGTATCTAAGGAAGTCCCCCGGCAGTCTAGAGCTATAGCATCATATCTAAGGACTGGTCCAAGGCCAACCTGAGCCAGCCCTACAAGGGTCGGTGGATGAATCGGACAACCACGAAGAGAAGCAGAGAAGAGGAGGTTCCATCCTTCCCTCTCTTCTTTCCCCCCCAGCATTGTTATTCTCTCTACTCTACTTCCCAGCAGCCTCACTCTCCCTCCTCTCTTTTCCCCCTTTCACTGTTGTTCCCGCCACGCAGCTGTCACTGCTATAAATAATTGCGATGCAAACACCCCCCCTCCCTGTTTTCCTCCCCCTTTCCCTCTCTCTTACATGAGGTCCTCCCTTGATTTTCACCAACATGGACCCAGTGTCTGTGATGTCACCCGTTATGACTTATCTTCATGTTGTAGGAATTGTTAGAATACAAAACAGTAGGGTGGAACATGGCTGGGTCTGCGCCCATGGCGGAGGGATGGATGGCATGTAAACATCCACAGCAATTTTTCAAGGCAAGGCGAATTACACTAGGCAGCGGAAATCAGGTTGGCTGAGTCAGTAACATTATTTCAATCTCTTCCTGAAGGGTCATTTTCAACCTGGACCCTATTTTCCCATTACCTGGTCCTACCAGACTCTGGTACATTTCATTTGTCCAGAGAGTCTGGCCACTCTCCATTGACAAGTGTTAACTTTCTTGACGGCAGGTACTCTAGATGAACATGTGAACCGGAACTAGGGTTGCACGATATTGACAAAATGTTATATTGCGATATTGAGCATGAATATTGCGATATCAATATCCATTTTGACATTCTTAAACATATGTAAAAACAAGTTATGGGAAAACACATCTAAACAGACTATCAAAACAACAAGTTTTCGTACAACAAATGGGTTTATTTGAATTTACAGTAGAACCTGAATAAATTAAATAAATAGTTTTTTTCCTGGATATTACTACTATATAAACTCATCGTACAGTGTGGTGGTTTTTGAGTAGAGCTGGGCAATATATCGATATCGTTGGTATAAGACTAGGTTAGATATCGTCTTAGATTTTGGATATCGTGATATGGCATAAGCGTTGTCTTTTCCTGGTTTTAAAGGCTGCATTACATTAAAGTGATGTCCTTTTCTGAACTTACCAGACTGTTGTAACTGTTCTATTATTTCCCTTTACCCACTTAGTCATTATATCCACATTACCGGAGATTTATTTATCAAAAATCTCATTGTGTATATATTTTGTGAAAGCACCAATAGTCAACACTACAATATCATTGCGGTATCAATATCGAGGTATTTGGTCAAAAATATCGTGATTATCTGATTTTCTCCATATCGCCCAGCCCTATTTTGGAAGCGAGAGAAGAGGTTGGTTCTATTGCCTCTTACGCGCTGTATTAGCTAGAGCAACATATGTTGGCTTTAAGCCAAAGTTCTTCCACACTGGCGAAGAGGCATTCTTTTTGGCTACTAACGTTTCCTCTTCCAATCCGAATATCGCATACTTTTCGGAACGTGATATTGCAAAAAAATGTAGTCGATACATCGTGCACCCCTAACAGGAACATCGGAAAACTACAAATTGCAAATGTTATAGTTGTACTCCCATGCAGGCCTGTAACCCTGCTGCTCCCCCATCCCCCCCCTGTACTGAAATGCAAACAATGACAGCCCTTCATGTTGCCCACAGCTAAGTCCACCATCCAGAATGTGTGAGTCCACATTCTCAGACCTTTAAGATTGTCCAGTGCTACAGCAGACATGTCTCCTCTACCACTATTTCTATCACAGTGTGGATATGCAGCTGTAGGGGCCAAACTGTGTCTGAGACAAATGTGGTATTGTTTTCAGGTATAGTATAGTAGTCATTTACTGTGTCGCGCACATAGTACTACAGTACAAGTGGCCAGCCCACATAGACTTACAAGAAACCAGACGTCCTCCACACACCAGAAGCATGATCTGACAAAAAAGATACACACAAGACTTTTACAGTTGTGTATAAATCCACAGCCTCAAAGGAAAAGACCGACATTTCATCACGATTCTTGGTGAGGAGTCGATTCAGAATCGATACCGATTCAAAACCATTGAATAAATAGAAATAGATAGAAATGGGGGAACGACTATTTTCAGCCTCTTATACCACTGAAATACATAATGAAACATAACTGGCAGTTAAGCTAACAGGTCTTGATTAAGGTCACTGTCTGACTACTCTGGATCAACGACAATACAGTACATGTCCAGGTTAATGGCAGGCCTGCTTGGCTCTTTCGGGGAGTGATTGTAAAGATATGCAAAGCATATGTTTAGGGCATTTCCTCTCTAACTGGGACGTTTTGGAACCGATTGGTGGGATTGCTGTGGACGAAGTACACACAATGATACACTGGTAAGAGCAAATGAGGTTTAATGTATCCAGCTAATTTAGATAGCTCACGTTACTGTGTCGTGTCAACAGTTAACTTCATCTAACACTGTACGTGGCGTTTTTCTTTTGTGAGGTGCAAAGCTCCGGATGCAGCGACGGTGGCTCTGCAGAATAGTCTCGGGAAGGGACATAAAACGTCGCACACAAAATGAAATGAAGTTAACTGTTCCTTGAACTCAAAAACACAGTGCCAGACCTCATTTTGTGTTTGCTTGTGAATGCGCAACAATGGCTGGAGACAGTTGTCTCCCACCTGTCAGGTTGGGACGCTCTTGTTTATGTTTTGCAATGTATGGTTGTCATAGTGACAGGATTAGCATGGAGGGGCTGTAAGGGATAGGGGGCAGGGGTGTGTGTGTGTGTGTGTGTGTGTGTGTGTGTGTGTGTGTGTGTGTGTGTGTGTGTGTGTGTGTGTGTGTGTGTGTGTGTGTGTGTGTGTGTGTGTGTGTGTGTGTGTGTGTGTGTGTGTGTGTGTGTGTGTGTGTGTGTGCTATATTAGTATGGAGAATCTATTTTTGGTGATGTCACCTATCGCTGTCCCACATACACATTTAAACACACAGGGTGATAATATTGTCAACGGACTTCCGACATGGATAGTGTGATTACATTTAAAGAGGAGATTGATTCTCTTTGTCTTCGCTGAGTTAGACAGAGAAAATCCGGCCTCATCATATTGTCTTACCTAAACAAATGTCTCACAATATTAACATTACCCTACATCCACAGCAAACATCCAGCTGATATATGTAGGGCTGCAACTAACGATTATTTTCATTGTCAATTATTTCAATGTTTGGCGGTTATTTTCTCAATTAAACCGATTAGTTGAAAACGGTGACAAATGTGGATCAGTGGTTCCCAAAAGCCCAAAATGACATCCTCAAATGTCTTGTTTTGTCCACAACTCCAAGATATTCAGTTCACTGTCACAGAGGAGAGAAGAAACTAGAACATATTCACATTTAACAAGCTGGAATCAAAGAACTTTTATTTATTTCATAAACAAATGACTCCAACTAAAAATAGTTAAAGAATAATTTAATAGTTGACAACTGTTTAGGGGTGGGTATCGCCAATGATTTCCTAAATTGATTCCATTGCGATTCGAAAAGCCCCGATTCAAATACATTTCCGATTTGATATCAAATAGATTAGGGAAATTTCAGTTAAGTTACCAATTTTGCTTTGGTGTAAAGGAGATTCTCAGAGAACTTACAGTATAATAATATACTTAATATATAATATTATGCTTTTTGGCTTTTTCCCTTTCATTTATTGTGTTATATATCTTTTTTGTGTACTGTATGTAATCGGTTTACATAGTATAAAAGCCCAAAGTCCACCCCAAAGGGACTTACCATCTCCTATTGTAGTCCCGCCTTTACTTCAGAGACAAACGTGGTCACTTTGTAACACACGTTATAATGCTTGCCTAGCTGCTAGTGTAGCACGCCCTCATACTCTGCTTCTGACTGGCTAGTAGTCCTTACCTAGGTACTGTCAGGGCACTCCCTCATACTCTGCTTCTGACTGGCTAGTAGTCCTTACCTAGGTACTGTCAGGGCACGCCCTCATACTCTGCTTCTGACTGGCTAGTAGTCCTTACCTAGGTACTGTCAAGGCACTCCCTCATACTCTGCTTCTGACTGGCTAGTAGTCCTTACCTAGGTACTGTCAGGGCACGCCCTCATACTCTGCTTCTGACTGGCTAGTAGTCCTTACCTAGGTACTGTCAGGGCACGCCCTCATACTCTGCTTCTGACTGGCTAGTAGTCCTTACCTAGGTACTGTCAGGGCACGCCCTCATACTCTGCTTCTGACTGGCTAGTAGTCCTTACCTAGGTACTGTCAGGGCACGCCCTCATACTCTGCTTCTGACTGGCTAGTAGTCCTTACCTAGGTACTATCAGGGCACGCCCTCATACTCTGCTTCTGACTGGCTAGTAGTCCTTACCTAGGTACTGTCAGGGCACGCCCTCATACTCTGCTTCTGACTGGCTAGTAGTCCTTACCTAGGTACTATCAGGGCACGCCCTCATACTCTGCTTCTGACTGGCTAGTAGTCCTTACCTAGGTACTGTCAGGGCACTCCCTCATACTCTGCTTCTGACTGGCTAGTAGTCCTTACCTAGGTACTGTCACGGCACGCCCTCATACTCTGCTTCTGACTGGCTAGTAGTCCTTACCTAGGTACTGTCAGGGCACGCCCTCATACTCTGCTTCTGACTGGCTAGTAGTCCTTACCTAGGTACTGTCAGGCACGCCCTCATACTCTGCTTCTGACTGGCTAGTAGTCCTTACCTAGGTACTATCAGGGCACGCCCTCATACTCTGCTTCTGACTGGCTAGTAGTCCTTACCTAGGTACTGTCAGGGCACGCCCTCATACTCTGCTTCTGACTGGCTAGTAGTCCTTACCTAGGTACTATCAGGGCACGCCCTCATACTCTGCTTCTGACTGGCTAGTAGTCCTTACCTAGGTACTATCAGGGCACGCCCTCATACTCCTCTTCTGACTGGCTAGTAGTCCTTACCTAGGTACTGAGCATGTGCGACTCCCAACAAAGATGGAATAAAAGTGTGATGCCTCACTCTGTAGCTAAAACAGAGAGCTCAACACACAGGGTGAAAAGAGGAGCTGCAGCAATGTGTAGTACAAAAAAAAAATATGGTGTTTTTTGAAAATTAAGCCATGTAAACCTATTCTGGTACAACCTCTAAATACAATTATGAACCTGAAAATGAGCATAAGATTAGCACTTTAAGTCATGTCTTTGAAGTCTAATCTGATTCCAATATGAAGTTTTCCATATGGTTCAGACTTGGTAACAATGTGGGTATTTGTAGAAATGTCACTGCAGATAAAGTGTATCCTCTTGAGTAACTAATGAGTTTGTAGTTGTGTATGGAAGCCACAGTTAGGATTAGTAGTTGAAAGCATAATATCCAACAGCATGTCAGTCCATAGCTGGGCCCAGGAGGAAACTGGAGCCCACACGGATGTTTCTTTAATTACTTTTTATTAGGTGCAAGGACAGCAGAGCGCTGCAGTTTACTCCTGGGCTCAACAACCCACTGACATCTACATTGATTTGCCCTTCTATCTATCCAGGGTTTCCACACGGTCTTAAAAAGTCTAACCTTTCAAAATTCATAATTGTAGGCCTTAGAAAGTCTTAAATTTAAAAAGTATCGTGTTCCAGGTCTTCAATAATTTCAAACAGTTAATTTTCCTACGCCAATGTAACGCTACCTCTAATCTAATGCTCATTGAAATGCTCCCTCCGCTTTAGGATGTTTTTATTTTGTCGCTAGTCCAAATATAATTCACGTGTCATGTCACGTTCATGTGTCATTGTAAACAATATATCCTTATATAAGGGAATATCCTTATTCCCTTATTAGCAGGGCAGGTGGATTTTAAAATCCACTGGCTTTAAAAGCCACACAGGCTTTTTACCAGACAATTTGTTTTGCCTAATAAAGGGGAAATACGGGAAATGCGCAAGAATCGTTGGACTTAAGAATACATATTTAAGTGCTGTCAAGTTATTAATGATTTACTGCTGTCGTAAATCTACCTCTCACGAACTTTGCCATTGTTGCTAACTGTCCACTTGGTCTTCTTTTTACTGTTCTTTGAATCATCCTCATCTGTTTAGTGCTTGCTTGTTTCAGCCGGCCTCTTCACCCCTGAAATGTGCCACCAATTTTTTTTAGCTCAAATCCAAGCAAATTGGTTGAAATGTGAATGAAGAACAACCGTAGCAAAAAAACAACAAATAATAAATCACTCATATCTCACTGGCTACCCGCCAACGTGACAGGTAGATTGACAGTTTCACCCGCCAATGGAAAAATTCACTTGTTAAGATTTGGGTGGTTAAAGGTTAAGACACACTTGTTGACTCTCACCGAATGAGACTCAGTTTTTCCTCTGACTAAATATGATAAAAATAGACTTCAAAAAGTTGGTGCCAAAAAAAAAAATGTCCCTTCCCCCAGCACCCTCAACCTATACATTTTCATACGGTCTCTTAGAGTTATAAAGTTCCATAGTATGTGGATATACATATCTGGTAAGTGCCGCATTAATCCATCAAACGGTGTGGCATTTACCAGGGTTTTACTCGGATGCCTTTTTATAGTTCCCTCATGACCACGCACCTGTCTCAGCCTTTGTTGTTGAGTACTGAGGGGCTTTTAACACGTCTGCACGCTGAAAGAAAATATGTTCCCTCCTTCACAGTGGAAACTTGGTAACAGAGATTTCAGCAATTGCAGTAGCGTTTCATTATTGCACACTGGTGTTCCCCCAAAAGCGGACACAAAGTAGTAACTCCAGCAAGATTCTCATTGAGTGATTTTAACGTGACGAAAATATTTCCAGACAGCGTCCCTCCGGCAAATGCCGTTACAAATACTTAACCTTTGAAAGTTATTCAATCCAAAATGTGCATAAACACTTCATTTTAGATGAATTAGTATGTCTGAGAGCGACGGCGCCCTAGCAACACAGTTCATTCTTTTCTGTACATATTGAGGAGAAACCATAATGTTATCAATGACAAATAAGAAACTTTTCTTTTTCTTTTTTTAAATCTGTAGATGGAATCAGAACAGCGGAAGATGTGAATCAGATATGTTGCAAATGTTTTGAAATACACACTGTGTAAAGTAGATAAAAATTGCATCATGATATCAAATAATCCAAACAATTGGGGTATGTGAGCAGTGCAGTGTGAGCAGAGCAGCATAGAGAATTTATCTGAGTCTCAGCATTGGTGTTCTCGATTACTCCAAGGTACTCCATTCCACTGAGCAAACTGCATTCAGGTCCTACATTAAGAGACCCACGGGACCGCCGGCAATTTCGGTGCTGTAGGGGGCTCCGTTTTAAAGTTAGTGTGAAGATAAACTAGAGAACCTAAGGCATCCATTGAACATGTCATGCTAGCTTGTTGGGAAGGGGGCTAAATAACGCTCCAAACTTAAGCAAAATTTTGGCAAGGGAAAAAACTGCCATGGCCATTTTAAAAGGGGTCCCCTGACCTCTTACCTCAACATATCCGAAAGACAATGCAGTCTATGAGTACCCACAAGGCTCCCCTTTACAGACATGCCCACTTAATGCTAAACCCATGCAGTTTTTGTCATGCTGTATAAATGTGTTATTTCTGCCTATTGTAAAAAGGCTGTAGTTGACTATTTCTGCATGCCGGGGTCCCTAAACGGTCTTGGAATTGCATAAATTGGGTGTGACTGGAAAGTCAAGACTTTTGGATTCAGTGAGCCCAATTGTATTTCTTTGTGATGATGTTTGTCCCAACTTTTTTTTAAACTTGACCCCACTGTCCTGACTTTTCTAGGTATATTGACAAAATGGGAAGTGGTTTCCAGTACAGAAGTGCTCGCTATCCAATCTTGCAAAAATCTCCGTTAAAAGGTTTTTGATACCAAACCACAGCATAATTTTTTTCTATGGTGTTCCTTAAAGGTGCAATATGTAATATATTTACTGTATTAATTTAAGAAAATGACCACAATGTGTCATCAGATATTAAGGAAACACCCTAAGTTGAAATAACAGTTTTTCTGACTTTTCTGCTAAAGCCAGTATTTTCTCCTTTTGAAATTTCTGTTCTGTGTTTTGAATTTGAAGCAGGACGTTTTACATCCAATCACAGTAATGATGTTAACATAAATCAGACGATAGACGGGCAATTTAGTGAAATCCCTGCAGTTGAGGTCTTGACCAGTCTTGAAATAAAATCCAGAGTCCTCTTTATCCGAGACTGAGACAAGACCGAGTAAAAATGCGGTGGATTCTGAGACGAGACCAAGACCTTCAAAAAGTGGTCCCGAGACCAAGGCCGATCTCGAGTACTACAACACAGATCTGTACGTTTAGCTGGATCCATGTCATATTATGGGATGTGATGGAACACTGGATCCTTCAGAGTTGTTTACCCAACAGCCGTTCCTTCTGAACATAAGCAGAAGCAGCTTGATTCTGCTGGAGCACTGTCATGTTATCTGTGCTGTGGAGCAGCCAGACACCGCCAGACTGCTGTTGTCTTGGTGTCGTGTTGAATATTTAATAAGGCTTTTCTGGGAAGCCGCTGCCCGTCTACACAGCTACATTCACCGATAACCTGCATCAGGGTGTGTAGTTGTCCTGAAGAAGCCCCGCCTCACACATGTTTAACTAGCTGCCTAAATCATCCAAAAACCGGAAGAATGCTGTTCAATCCATCCATTAGATATTCATTTTAAAAACTATATGACCATGTTGTGATATCATTTTACAATAATGTTCTGTTGTCCAAATGAATGATTCCTAGCAAATCGTTACATTTTAAAAAGCATCAAAATGAATTGATGTGTGTTGAGAATTGTCTGATGTAACACATCACAGTTATAATCCATTAGATAAACATAATTTCTGTTTCAAAATTTTATACATGATTTGCATCTATTTTCCATATTGTATATTGATTAGTCAGACATGAGGAGGAAGTCTGAGCTTCATTATCATCTATATCTTTTACATAGAAATTATTAGTGTGGCACACCCACAGAGATTTGGCGCCACTAGAAAAATATATTTTTCTTGATTAGTGATTGGCCCAGAATGGACCAAAACGGAATCTACCGATTTTTACAGTTTTCAGCTGGGATCCGTAATGAAAATCATGTAGAATTTAGCAGACTGTTTTTCTGCTAAGGGTCTCTCACCATTGGCAGGGCTCAATCCGAGGGGCGGGATAAACTGTTGTCTTTCAAATTCCCTCTGCATGCAATAGGATAGCGCTACAACCAACCAGAGCAACCACAGTTGATAGATTAAACTTTTGCCGTATCCGGTCGGCCAAACTCCGAACACGTCTTCCTTTTCTGAGAATGACTTCAGTGCCGTTCTTTGTTCTTTTCTCAAAGAAAAACTCAACTCAAAGTCTTTCAGAGTCGCGGCCAAAGCAGATTCGAAAGACCACTGTTCGCCAGCAGCAGCAGCCATCTTCTTTGTTTTCAAGTAGCAGGGAATTCACGTGGAACCGTCGCAGCTCTGCCGTCATTATGTTAAGCCCGCCCACCGACTCTATACACAATGTGATTGGCCTGACTAGAGTTTGGTTTTTCCAGCTCGCAAGGAGAGTTGCTAGACGACCCTGGCTGCAAATTACATTTGCTGCCGCTAGGGTGTGTCTAGATTTCTAGGTTACCTAAAAATGGAACTTCTAGGACAACCCTTTTTATCCAGATATGTGAACACCTACTAGAGTTTCCTCCAGTAGTTTATATTGGACGTGCCCTGCCTCTCCTAAAATCAAATGTTAATAAAAATAAAAAACCTCTACCAACCAGTTAAGACATGCAGCAGCCCATTCGGTCTCAATCAGGCCAGGCAAGAACTCGCCACCTCTGCTATCATATTTTGGGTGGTGAATCTTTTTGAATGATACCAAGACAATGTTTCAAGATCTGGTTTAAATCTGAATAGAGAATATGTGATTCAATGTGGTTTTTAAGAGATGTGTGACCAATATTACACCAAATAAGCATTTGGTTTTGAGTTGTTTGCCTGTCTGAACAAATCTCTGAATCTACCTCGATGACACTTCCTCCTTCCTCTGTCCTATCATCTGTTTTCTCATCTGATTTCTCCCTCCCTCTGTTCTCCATCACTCTCCTTTAGTGTAATCACATTAGTCTCTCTCTCTCTCTGTCTGTCTGTCTGTCTGTAGAGCTGAGGGGAAGCAGAGACCCTGCCCACCCTGATCGGAGAGGGAATCACGACCACAGCTCCTGCCGCACAGACCGCCTTTGCCTCCGTCATGCAGACCTCGCTCCTTCTCCTCCTTTCCCCAATCCTGGTCCTGTCATTCCTCATCCCCGCCTGCTCCTCCCAGAGCGAGGCAGACCTCACCGTTCAGACGCGCACCGGTCGAGTCCGCGGCATCCGCATGCCTGTGATGGACCGAAGCTACGTCACCTCTTTCCTGGGCATCCCCTTCGCCGAGCCGCCGGTAGGGAAGCAGCGTTTCCGTCGCGCTGAGCCCAAGCGTCCGTGGACCGGGGTGTACGAAGCCAACGCCTACCCCAACGCCTGCTACCAGTTCGTGGACACGTCGTACCCAGGCTTCCAGGGCAGCGAGATGTGGAACCCCAACAGAGAGATGAGCGAGGACTGCCTGTACCTCAACGTCTGGGTGCCCTCCTCACCCAGGCCGCACAATCTCACCGTCATGGTGTGGATCTACGGCGGAGGTACTTGGTCACGACTTATTCACAAAGAGACAAAATATAAATCAGTCAGACATGACTTATTCTTCCAGTGAAGACATGGGGTCAGCAGTGCACCAGGTTGTGCAGCTTGCACTCCAGCAGGGAGCGTAAAAGATTACTGTATACTGAACCTTGTAGTTGTTTTTCTACTGCCGATGATGGATCAATGAAAATTAGGGCTTAACGATTTTGGAAAATAATCTAACTGCGTTTTTTTTCACCAATATTGTGATTGCGATTTAATTTTAAAAAATAGATTATTTTTTAAGCTCTTTGTCTTCTGTATTATTCAACAAAGACAAGCAATAAATCATTGTATAGTATGAACAACACAATATTAGATAGATTAAACAAACTGTTCTTTCCTGGAGGCCAGGTCTGTATGTGATGATGAAATTAGGTGATTCATGAATTTATATGAATGACATCTTTTATTTTAATTATTTTATTTATTTAACTTACTTTAATCACAGTAGTATATTGAGCACTGACCAAGCCTGGTGTAAACAGTCTTATGAACTAAAGTGCAGATTGCAGAAATATAAAAAAAAATATGTGGCTTTACCATACTTAGTAGTATTTAGATTATTTAATTATTATATACTGTAATAAACATATGTAAACATATGGATTGCACTTTCCAAACACGGTCTTTGAACTTTACTAGACAGTTAAATAAGTAAAAAATATAGTGTGTGTGTGTGTGTGTGTGTATGTATATATGTATATGTGTGTGTGTGTATATATATATATATATATATATATATATATATATATATATATATATATATATATATATATATATATATATATATATATATATATATATTATTATTATTATTTTTTTATTTATTTTTTACTACCACCCTATACAGAAAAAAGTAATATAAAGGCGAGCCTCCTTCTTCCAGGATGCATTAAAAAAATGATTTCGCTTTAGCTCATACGCAGCCATCTTCTTCTTCTTCTTCTTCTTCTTCTTCTTCTTCTTCTTCTTCTTCTTCTTCTTCTTCTATCAAGACAGCCGCCAGTCATGCGTCACTAGTGCCAACTCCGTTCTTGATTGGCCAACGGCTTGTTTAAATAAAATCATCAAACAAGCATTCTCCAACATGGGCAAGGGGAGGGGGACAAGAGAATGATAATGTAATTTATGATACGATAATGATCAAAAGAAATGATTGAAACTTTTTGGGCAAGTAGGATGTTATACAGTATTTATTTGCCCGATGTGGCAAGATCTTGATTCAAAGATCTGAATTAAGTCTGCAGAGGCAACTGAAGCCGGGGTACTGACATACATTTGCTTTACACCCGCCTCTCCACCAATCACAGGGGCTTGGCACTCCTGGACAACACTTCTGTAGAGTTTAGATAACATCCCCACATCATGGTCAATGATGTTTGCAACTACTGGAGAGATTTGACCAATTTTCAGGTTATAAAGTAAAAATACAGAAAAATAAGACTATGCAATCCAGACTATGACAGTGTCTTTCGTTTCCTTATAAATTTGAAGATATTGGACACCTCTAGATATTAAACATCTCTGTCCATATCCTTGAAACACTGTGTCTTGGATTTATAACCACAGGCAAAGCTTCTGTCTGTTTGTGGGAGATTGTGCTACAATGGGTTGACGCTAGAGCTGGGCAATATATTGATTTTTTTATCGATACCGTGATCGGAGACTAGATATCGTCTTAGATTTTGGATATCGTAATATGGCAAAAGTGTTGTCTTTTCCTGGTTTTAAAGGCTGCATTACAGTAAAGTGATGTCTTGTAACAGTTGTGTTATTTGCCTTTACCCACTTAGTCATTATATCCACATTACTGATGATTATTTATCAAAAATCTCATTGTGTAAATATTTTGTGAAAACACCAATAGTCAACACTACAATATCGTTGCGGTATCAATATCGAGTTATATGGTCAAAAATATCGTGATATTTGATTTTCTCCATATCGCCCAGCCCTAGTTGACACCACACTGTGATATTTAACATTCCCAGGGTTCTACAGTGGGTCCTCTTCTCTGGACGTGTACGATGGCCGTTACCTAGCTCACAGTGAGACGGTCATTGTGGTTTCCATGAACTACCGGATCGGTGCCTTCGGCTTCCTCGCTCTGCACGGCAGCTCTGAGGCTCCCGGCAACGTGGGTCTGCTGGACCAGAGGATGGCACTGCAGTGGGTACAAGATAACATCCATTTCTTTGGTGGAAACCCCAAACAGGTTAGTTTCTCTCTGCTTTGATTTGTCTATCCCACTGGTTCTCAAACTGTGGTAGAAGTACCACTGGTTAGTACCCTTTTATTAGATTGAGCTCCCTCTAGTGGTACGGGATGGAATCTCTGATATATATTTTTTTAAACAAAATTAAATTAGTTGAGCATTTTTTTTGCCATGGTATAAGCTTGCTAATGTTACATAGTCACGTTCATGAACATAGTAATGAGCTGTGATGACAAGATAGGTTAGGGTAGGCCTATGCTACTCTATTTTAACGTGGACCATAATGGTGGTATTTAGAGAGCCTAATGTTTTCTGAAGTGGTACGTGGTGTAAAAAGTTTGAGAAACACCGGTATTCTTCCTACACAAAGAGCTCATTTTGACCCTTGCTGTCTTTTACCAAACAGGTGACTATCTTTGGTGAGAGTGCCGGTGCTGCTTCAGTTGGATTCCACCTCTTGTCTCCGGGCAGCCGGCCAACCTTCACCAGAGCCATCCTCCAGAGCGGGGTCCCCAACTGTCCCTGGGCCTCGGTCAGTCCCGCAGAGGCCCGTAAACGGGCCACCTTGCTGGGAAAACTGGTTGGCTGCAACGGAGGCAACGACACCGAGCTTGTGGACTGTCTGCGCGGTAAAAATCCACAGGAGCTCATCGACCAGGAGTGGCAGGTAATGCAGACTCAGTCAGGAAACAGTCAGTGAAGTTCACTTCATCCTCTTTTAGGCCTTGATGCACAGGCATCACCACACACTGAGTCAAAATAAGTCCGCCGTTGGAAATAGTCCCTAACAAACTGTTTGAATAATGTTTGTTAAAAACTGCAATGCCCAGCTGTTTAAGGAAAGACTGAGCCTCTCTAAAAATGAAACTATATATTTGTGATCTGTTTGTTTTTACATCTTCAGTGGGAAAGACAGACAGAGTAGGGAAGTCAGAAAGTATTGAGAGATGGACCAACCCATTATTGGTTTGGGTCTTCTCATGAGAATTGTTGACCATAAGAAAAAGCCTTCAAGTTTGGCATTTTGTCTGCAAATCTGGCAACTTTCTGTAGAAAAGATGCTAGTATTGTCCGACGAGCATGGGAAGTCTTTCTCTCTTGTGGCCGCCAAAACTGTTCTGTGACTGACGTCAACAATACGCAAATGAACGCATGCAGTTATCTAGCTACTTTTAGCGCCTTTTGGAGCAAGTGCTAGCTACTTTCATTGGAATTGGAGTTGGCAACGCTGCAGCGTGTTGCAGCACGTCTACCAGACTACACAGCACAGGGTGAGACGTAAGTGAACTGTAGGGCTGGCCTGGATGCACGAGTCTGTTGCATGTCATTTCACAGTCACTCAGATCAACTCAGTGGTCCGTTTGTCATCCTGTTCTGAGCAGGTCCTGCCGTGGTCAGCCCTCTTCCGGTTTTCATTCGTCCCTGTTGTGGATGGCGAGGTCCTGCCAGACACTCCCGAGGCCATGCTCAGCTCTGGCAACTTTAAAGACACTCAGATCCTGCTCGGGGTCAACCAGGACGAGGGCTCCTACTTCCTGCTGTACGGAGCTCCGGGCTTCAGCAAGGACAACGACAGCCTGATCTCCAGAGAGGACTTCCTGGAAGGTGAAGCTCACTCACAGCGGGAAAGAATTTGTTGATATGATTTCAGAATTTGACAATTCTGTTAAGGTCACTACACAATGACGCTTTGGCTACTTTGAACGCGTAACGTATGCAGACCGTTTGCGGAGCGGATGCATCGTTTAACTGGCTGCGCCTGCAGCGCACACACGGCGTAGGATTGTGTGAGTCACAGGCGAGTTGGAAAGCTTTTGCACAGCGCTGCGAAATGTCAATCTACTGTCAGCTGTTATCAAATGACGCAGGTTAGGGAAACAAGAAATGAAAACAGAAACTCTCAAACCCAAACTGCCTATACACTCAGTGACAGTCATTAAGGCATTTCCTGTCTATCAGTAGTTTCACTTAAAAGGAATACAGACACTTTATGATCCATGTCTGTGTAAAAGTGCTGTACGGCCGTTAAAAATATAAATAGAAGTCTGTCCTATTTCTACGCTTGTAGATTGGATCTCCGCAGAGCATGTACGCACCACTACCCGCTGCTCTTGTGCCAGCTGTAGCCAGTTTCATTGGTTATAGTGGAAACGTAGTGTAGCCAGCTTGAGAGTCCGAAATGTCACGTTTACATCCCTAGCAAACATTTTGATGTGTTTTCACAAGGATAAGCCTATCCAGAAATGCACCACAGGAAGACGCTTGCAGAGTGCAATGTATTCTTTCATAACTCATAATAAGATGTCTAGTAATAAGAGTCTAAGAGTCTACTATCAACAGGTGGGATGGTAATATCCAAGAGGATGATGAGGAGGAGGAGAATGGAAGAGGGGAAGATAAGTGACCGCAGACAGAAAATGAGAGCAATAGTGTAGTGATAAAGACACAGAGCGAAGGCTGTGCAACTCCTTCAGGTGCCAA